>NW_017731381.1:5192742-5194521 GCF_001890085.2 Hipposideros armiger
CATGGCAGCCCAGCTCCAGGTTGAGCTGTTGTTCAGCATCTTAGCTGTAGAGGGCAGTGTCACTGGCCCTCACATGTGGGATCCGAACCGGGGCCCTCGTGTCCCAAGCCAGTTCTTAACCATCGTGCCGCTCGGCCGGCCCAACACCTTACATTTTAAATATACATTAAAGTACATAAAATATTATACATACCTTTATACTCACCACTAAGACTCTCCTCCCATCTCCTTCCCCTCCCTTCCCAGAGATAATCACTCTCCCGAAATACATTCTCATGTATATTTTGCCAATCTGTATACTGTTGTTTAATGTATTTAGATATACTTTATGTACCCTTTCACAACTTGCTTTTATCTTTTTAACTGTATTATGTTTTCAAGATTTAACCATGTTGAAACATATAACTAGTTTAATGGTTCTCAAAGTGTGGTCCCTGGACCAGTAAGCAGCATCAGTAACACCTGAGAACTTGTTAGGAATACAAAAGTTTGGCCCCACCCAAGACCCACTGAAGCAGAAACTCTAGGGGTAGGACCCAGCAATTTGTCCTTTCCCAAGCCGTCCTGGTGATTCTCTGATGCACCATAAAGTTTGAGAATGACTGCTCTAATTTATTCATTTTATTTGCTGTATAGTATTTTATTACATGAATCAGCCACAGTTTATGTATCTGTACTAGGGAATAATTCGATTTACTTTTTCTATTACAGAGAGTGCTGCATTGAACATATTAGTTCGTATCTCCTTGGGTACACATGTCAGAGTTTTCTAGGATATACACTTAGAAGTGGAACTGCTGACTTTGTAGTATATCACATCTTGAACTTAAGGAGGTTTAGCCAGATTGTTCTCCAAAGAAGTATTCATGTATGCTCCTTCCAGCAATGTATAAGTACCATTTCTAGGTATCCTTGCCAACTGTGGATATTTTCAGACTTTATTCATTTATTTATTTTTGCTAATGACTATAAGTGTGCGATGATATCTTTGTTGTTTTAGTTTTAATTTTCGTGAATTTAAGTGATATTGAGCATCTTTATGTAGAGGCTATTCAGGTTGCTTCCTTTATGAATTGCCTGTTGATATTTCTAGACCATTTTTTCTGTTGGGTTTGTTTATGTTTTTCTGATTGATCCATAGAAATTGTTTACATATTCTGGATACTGGATTCTAGAGTGAGGTCTTCTCTGTGGTTTGTCGTTTTATTTTATTAATGGTGTCTTGTCATTCGAATGTTTTAAATTTTAATGCATTCATGTTTCAACTTTTTGCTTTATGATTTTTAGCATTCTGTGTCTTGTTTAAGAATTCCTTCCTTTTCCTAATATCATATAGATATTTTCTTGGTAAATACTATTACTGTGTTCATTTTACAGGTGAGTCAGTTGAGGCACAGAGAACTTATATGACTTGCCCATGGTCACAGAGAACTGGAGGTGAGTGACTTGGGCTCTCAATGCTTGGGCTGCATTGCACTCCGCAGTTTAGGAACTGCTTTCCATCTTGTTCTGCCACTTGTCTCATGAGAACACTTCTCAGCGTTATTTTGCAGATGCAGAGGATGTGTAGAACTCAGATAGGCTTCAGGTTACGTGCAATTCTCTTTTACTATATAATGAAGCACTCTGGATTCTTAAAAATATCTTTACATTTTTTCAAATAACTTCAGATTTAAAGAAAAGTTGCAAAAAATAATATAAAGAATTCCTGAATGTCCTTCACCCATTTTCCCCAAACGTTGAGTGTTTTACCTTGTTTGCTTCCCCTCTCTCTCTCTC
>NW_017731381.1:5194686-5196517 GCF_001890085.2 Hipposideros armiger
CTCTCTCTCTCTCTCTCTCTCTCTCTCTCTCTCTCTCTCTCTCTCTCTCTCTCTCTTATCTCTATATTAGCTAATCTATAGGCCTTATTTGAATTTCACCAATTGTCCTACTAATGTTCTTTAGAGCAAAAGAAACATTTTTTTTTCTGGTCCAGGGTCCAGTTTAGGTCTATATTGCCTTTTGTTTTAAAGTCACTTGGGTCTCCTTTTAATCTGCAGTGGTTCTTCAGTCTTCTTTGTCTTGCCTGACCTTGACATTTCTGAATAGTACAGGCCATTTATTTTATAGAATGTCCCTTATTGGGGCTTGTCTGATGTGTTGGCAGGAATACACAGAAGTGATGCTGTGTCCTTTTCAGCCTGTAATTTTCTTTTAACTAGAACCCTCTGCAATATTATGTACATAATGCATTTTTTTTCCAGGAAAAGGGATTAATAGCTCTTATTTCCAGTTCTCAAAGGGTTCTCATGACCTAATGAAGGCCAAGAAATTCTTCATTTTTCTATGCTGGTCTTGGTGGGAGTCCTTGGCCAACAGGACTGCCTGAGAGAGGTGAGGAGAGTGGCATAGAGCATGGGGCCAGACGGGCCTGCAGCTGAACTTCACAGGTTTCCCACACTCCCTCCCCCAGGATCTGCCTATGCTGCTTTGGGGATTTACCCAGTGCGTCATGTAAACAGACCTCTGACGCTCCAACTTTCTGGGCTCAGCTCTGTTAGGGGAATTTACCATTTATGAAGTCTTGGGGGATCAGAACACAGGCTGTGGAATCAAATTGGCTTACGTTCACAATTGTACTCCACTGCTTCTAGCTGGGCAAACTTTGGCTTGTTCTTTAACCCTCCCATGCCTCATTTCCTTTATCTGTAAAATGGGGATCAGAATAGTATGTACTTCCTAAGCTCGGTGTGAAGTAAGTTAAATGAGGTAACACATATTCTGTATAAAGGTGTTAGAATCATGCCTGGCTCGTTGTGTGGGCTCATTAGCTCATAGATCTCATATTCTCTAGGTTCAGTTTATGAACCTTTCTGTAGATTTGCTTGTGCTAACAGTTAGACCATCCCTAGAACACAGAGGCCCTTGGGTTTTCATGGACTACTCTGTTCAGGGGTGGAATTAATGGAATAAATATCACTGGAGCTGTGCAGTGAGTCTTTGTTCCCCAAGACATTGGGGATGGGAGTGGAGGGATTTTGTTGTGATGATATTGAGTTCTTGGTGAGCCCCAACAGAGCTAATAGCTCCTCAAAACAAGATTTTTTTCAACCAAGTGGATCAGAATGTGACTGTCCCCATTTAGCAACTTCTGTTGTATTTTGAAAACAGTGGCTCAGGAAATTGCAGAATAGTCACCCTGAGGTTCCTCCCAGCTCTCAGATAGCCCAGCTTCTATGATACCTCCATTTATGTCGGTATAGCTTTGTACAACTGTGGCAGTCAGAATAGTGGCCCCCTAAAGATGGACATGTCCTAATTTCTGGAACCTGTGAATATATCACCTTACATGGCAGCAGGGACTTTGTAGATGTCACTAGGTTAAGGATCTTGAGTTGGGGAGGTGATCCTGGATTATCTGGATTATTTATTATTTAGGTGGGCCCAATGTAATCACATGTGTCCTTGTAATAGGAAGGTAGGAGGGTCAGAGTCGGAGAAGGAGATGGGAAGATGGAAGCTAGCAGGGGTCATGTACACACACACACACACACACACACACACACACACACACACACACACCGAGGTGCCAAAAAAATGTATACACATTTTAAGAAAGGAAAACTATTAAAATTGTAATACTCAATATATACCGATAACAAAAGATGAATA
>NW_017731381.1:5197332-5207631 GCF_001890085.2 Hipposideros armiger
TGTGGAGGATGTTGCTTCACTGGCCCAAGTTGGCACCATCATTGTGCTCTTCCCGGGTGAGGCAGATCAGTCGCCGGCTTCTGGACGGCCACTCATGGCAGCTGCTGGCCGCTCACGCTGGCTGCTGGCTACACACGGTAGCCCATGGCAACCCACTGCCACAGGGGCTGCAGCCAATGCTGTCGCCAGTGACTCACAGCAGCCCAGCTCCAGGTTGAGCTGTTGTTCAGCATCTTAGCCGTAGAGGGCAGTGTCACTGGCCCTCATATGTGGGATTCGAACTGGGGCCCTCTGTGGTCCCAAACCAGCTCTTCACCATCGCGCCACTCGGCTGGCCCTAACATTCCTTTTTTTTTTGAGGATTAAATTCAAGGCTATTCATTGCTTCCATAATATCGCTGTTTCTTTTTGGAGCAATTCACACTGTTTCAGTCATAGTTACTCTGGATGGGACCTATTTAGTTATTTCCAGAGTCATGTGAAATATACTCATGAAAACGTTTAAAGAGAATTACCTTTGATGTAGGTAAGTGAATCTTGTTTGTGCTACTCAGATGACCAGGGCAGTCTGAGTAATAATCGCCTTCCCTTGAAATTCTCAAAGGAGCCATTTCCTAATTTACCTACATAAGTTGGGGTATAGACATAGAACATAAGTATAATAATCATAACAATGGTAGAGGATAATATCAGAGAATAAGATAGGTCCGCTGAGTCAATGGGCCACTGTTTCCTAGAGATTCTGATTCAGTGAGTCTAGGGTAGGACTTGAGAACCTGTATTTTTTTTTTAAAGCTCTCCCAGTGAGTTTTAATTACCTACCACTGAGCTAGGTAATTAAAACTGCAGCGATAACATACCTAAAAGCCATTTACCATGTTTCAGAATCACTCACAAATAACCCAAACTGAGAATGTTAAATGTCTTTTATGAGGGTTAAAACTGGATAACCAGCTGAGTCAGTAGAGAGACACAATCTGAAAGATAAGTCTTCCAGATTCAAAACTTAGGGACATAAAACAACTATTTTATTCTTGTTCATAGTTTCTGGGAATCAGGAATGAGGAAAGGGCTCAGTTGAGCAGGTCTGGCACAGAGTTAGTCAGATAGTAGCTGCAGTGGAACAGCAGGGGGCTGGTGCAGCTGGAGGCTGGCTGGACATTTTTCTTTCTCCACATAGTCTCAGGGCCTCTCCGTGATCTCTGCATGGGTTAGCTTGGGCTTCCTCACAGCATGGCAGCCTCGGAGCAGTTGTGCTGCTTGCGTGGAGCTCAGGGCTCTGAGAGAGTGGCTCAAAGCACCAGGCAGATGTATTGCCTTCGATGACATAGCCTCAGAAGTCACATAACTGGACCAGATTCAAAGGGAGGGAACACACTTGTAGGCTCCACCTCTCAATGGGAGGAATAGCATGGTCCCACTGCAAGGAGAGTGGGTGAATGGAAGATACAGCTGTGGCCATCTTTGAGAAACACAGTCTGCCACAGAGTTACCCCTCTCCCGCACATCCAGTGCACCAGATCCTTTTCCCCAGATCTTTCTCAAATGTTCCTCTTCTCTATGTCCCCCTGGCCACCACCTAGGCCAAGCAATCATCACCTCTACCTTACCTCCAAACTTGGCTCCTTGCTTCCACTTTTTCTCCCCTCCAATTCTTTCTCTTCTGTAGCTAGAGCGATATTTTTATGTAAAAAATCTGTTTGGCACTCCCCATTGTATTATACTGAGGATAATGATAAAGCTGCTTTCAAGATCTTGCAAGACCTGGAAGCTTCCTGCTGTCCAGCCTTATTTTATGCCATTGTCCCTCTTGCTTTCCAACCTGCAGCCCCATTGGTATTCTTTTGGGGCCTACATTCACCATATTCTTTCCACCCCAGGGTCTTTGTACTTCCCATTCCCTCTGCTTAAAATACTCTCCTAGCCGCTTTAGTACATCTCCACCCTTCCCTGTCACCTCTTTAACACCTATTCATCCTGAGGTTTTAGTTAAAAATCTCACCCCCCCTCCACACTCAGAGTAGAGAGAGATTGTATAATAAGGTAGCTAGGAGCACAGACTATGGATTCAGATTTCGTGGGTCCAAATCCTGGCTCCACCTAACCTCTCTGTGCCTCAGTTTTCTCTTTTGTAAAACAGAAATGGTAATAGGACCTACCTCAAAGGATTATTGTGACTGTTGCGGATTAATATATGTAAAGCACTTAGAACAGTACCGGGTAGGTACCGCTCACTAAGCACTAGCTGGAAGTAGTTTGTAGCCTATTGCACACTCTTGTAGGGCTATGCTCTTCCATCTTGAAATTACTTTCCCAGTCAGAGGCCATGTAATGAGATGTGAGGAGAACTTTTGGGTTACCGCTTCATCTGTGACTTTGGAACCACAGCTGAGGATAAAGGGGTGCTAAATATTTTACAAAGCAGGGGCCCTTAACCTGGAGGGTCATGAAATTGAATGGGAAAAACCTACTTATTTTCATTTACCTCTAACTGAAATTAAGCCTTTCTTTCCATGGTGAATGCAAGCAGCAAACAGGGTAAGCAGAGCCTGTTACATCGTCTTCAACGGAAAGCACAGATATTTCATATCACAGTCATTGCAGGTATCTTGAATTGCCTGCACTCATCATTAGTCTAAAGTTATGGAAATTTTAGACTTGCCACTATATCTTATTATTTACTCCATTAATAAAGAAGCACATACAAGAATCGTGTTCTATCACACATTTGTCTTTTAAATATTTTGGTGACTATATCTCAATGTAATTAGTTTTCTTTGTAACTCATCATATTTCATGTATATACAAGCATGTTTCCGTGAAGGGTCCATAGGCTTCTCTAGATGGTCAGAGGAGTCCACAGCTTTAAAAAAACCTAAGAATCCTACTTTAAAGAAAGTCATCAAGAACCAGGATGAGAAGCTCTCTTTCAGGGAATACTAAGAGGGGAATGCTTTTTTTGAGTCAGTCACTGTCTGAGGACTTGATCCTTATTTAATCCTCTCAACACCCAAGAGGTAGGTATTATTACTATACCCACTTTGTAGATGAGAAAATTGAGGCTCAGAGAGGTGGGAAAATTACCCAAGGTCACAGAGCAGTAGACTAGTGGTGGAATCCATGCTTTTTAATGACTTCAATATCCTGCTTCCCATAGAAATTCTCTTAGTCCTTCCACTACGCTGCAAAATAAACCTCTGCATCCCATTCCTCCATTTTACAGATTAGGAAACTGAGATTCAAAGAGGATGAATTATTATTTTTTTTTTTCTCATAGTTAAGCAACCTAGTCAGGATTCAAACCCATGTCTGTCAGGCTCCAAACCTCACATGTCCCACTGTGCCCTGTGGAGTTCATTAAAGGTACCATGGAAATGTAGCCTGAAAGAGAGCTAATGGTTGATCAGATATATGACTCAAGAAGACTTTTCCATGCCATCTGTCAGCATTAGATGGTTTGGAAAGAAATCACTACTCTGAGTGCTTTTGCTGTGGGGTTATAGAGCGGTGCAGGGAGTACCTTCCTGGATGTGAATACACACCAGCATTTGGGAAACTTCATTAGTCACTATCATCCAGACAGAGAATTAAAAGTAGGAAGCAGGAGATAAAAGAATACACAAGAAGGAAGTTCTGTATTGGGCTCCTGCTGAAACGGAAAGAATCATTATTTTGAAACCATTAATGATGAACTTGGTAAGGATCAAAGTGGTCTTGTGACTTGTAAATCTAATGAGATGAAAATGAGGCAATGGTATGTTTTATAACTATTGAGGATCTGAGAAGGCTGGAAATTATCTCAGCATGAATACTATAAAGGAACAGGGAACAATGGAAGCCACTTAGAAAAGGATCTTTATTCAGCTTTATTTATAGCAGATATTCGTCTTGTCTTTCAACATGGGGCCTCACAAAAGGGATTTGTTTCACCTTGCCGGGTGTATAAAAGTACAATGGTTGTCACAGTCCCTGATGTTTCCTTCCATAGAACCTAGCTAGTACAAAGGAGAGAAAGAAGATTGCTATGAAGAGGGGACTGAATAGCTGGGGCTAGGAGAGGTGACAGGAGGAAAGAGAGAATAGGGGGAGAAGAAAAGAACTCAGAGATTCTTCCCGTCATCGCTTAACCCCCATTCTCTAGGCCTGAGCTGTCTAATATGGTAGCCACTAGCCATATGTGACTATTGATTGTACATTTATTACAAGTACATAAAATTTAAAAAATCCACTTCCTTGGTTGCACTAACCACATTTCAAGTGTTTAATGGGTACATGTAGTTAGTGGCTACCATATTGGATGGTGCAGCTATAGAATGCTGTCATCGTCGCACAAAGTTCTGCTGGCCAGCACCGATAACCACCCAGTTCCACCTCCAAGTCCAGCAGTATTCTAAGCTCAGTACAAGTGGAACCCCATGACTGTAGCACCCGTGGCCCATAGGAAGATAGAAGAGTAGAACCTTCCGATAGGGCACATAAGAGTCCCAGGTTCCCGTATGACCTTAGGTGAGCTACTGGTAGTCTCTAGGACTCAGTTTTCTACTATTAATATCCCTTTTTGCTGGATAGTATGATAAAAATTGCATAGTTAATTTAATCCTTATAATAGCCATGTGAGCTAGGAGGCCTGTGTTACCAAGGAGGAGCCAGAGGTTAAGAACGTATATGTTAAGGCCACAGAGTCAGGAGCCGAGCTTTAGACCTGGGCCTCTGACTTCAGAGGCCACACTACTATCAGCCAAGCCACACCGTCTCCCGCTGCTAGTTCATCACTTGCAAATCAAAGTGTCTTAGTTGTTGGGGTCTTTCAGAAACAGGAACTGAGACAGGATTTGAGTGCAACTAGTTTATTTGAGAGGTGACCCCAGGAACTATACCTATAGGGGAGTGGGGAAGTGAAACAGGGAAAGGAAGGAAGCCATTGCAGGGCGGGTTAATGAGCAGGTTACACTGTGGGCAAGTGGGGCTTAATTTTGACTTGGGAGACAGTCTAGAATGCACTAAGGACTGAGAAGACTGGGGTTTTCATCTGCCAACTCCTTGTCCATCATGGGTAGAGGGCTGCTCCCAGGGGCATTATTAACCCTAGCACTTCTGTCCTGCCCCCATCAAGAGAGCTAAACATGCTCTTGTGACCATAAAAGACCCCCCAGGGGAAGGTCACAGGTACTTGAAGTAGGGACGGGAACAGTGAATACGGAGGGCATGAGAGTGGGGTATCAACAAGGTGCTACATAGAAGATTGGACTAAGTGCTCTTTCTAATCTAACAAACTAATGGCTAGTGGAGCTTAGTATTAGGTTGTTTGCACATCATAAAATCGGAAACCATAATGATTAACAGTCTGCTAGAAAATGTGGACGGGAAAGCCTGGAGCTACAATCAGACACCTGAGCTGATTTTCAACATGGATGACAAAGTAAAGGGTTAATACCAATATCAGACAAAGAGGTATTCATTAGGGCTGGGATTTCGTCTAGTTAGTGGTATAACCCTAACGTGTGACACATAGTAAGTGATCAATGAATATTTGTTGAATGAATACATGAAAGAATGAAATTGATAAGAAAAAGACAATTGAGTAGAAAAATAGGCAAAGTTAGTTCATAAGAGAGGAAATCCAAATGGTTAATAAACATTTGCTAGGACGCCCAATCTCACTAAGAATTGGGAACATGTAAATTAAAGCAACAATGAGCTGTCTCTCTTCATCAAATTGTCAAATTTTAAAATGAATGATAGCATCTCGTGACAGAGAGAATGCGAAGTAAAGGTCTTTTGTACATGGGTATTTCCTAAGCTTTTTTGGAAAGTATTTTGAAGATATCTGTTAGCATTTACAATATCCAGACCCAGAAATTCCACTGTAGAAATTTATTCTATAGAAACAAAAGCACAAATGCCTAAGGATATGTGTTATCACAGCATGCTTTGCAGTGGTTCAAACTTGAAAGCAGGCTGAGTGCATAGCAATAGAAGAATGCTTGAATCAATTGTGACAAGTCCATGTGGTGGAATATTACACAGTTATTAAAAAAAAGAAGAATGTGTCAGATCTGTATTTACTAACCTGAAGTGATTTCTACAAAAAGTCTAGACTGTGACTAGACAACATCCTGGCCCTAACAAACAGCTTCTTGTCTCACTTTCACTCAACAATTGTTAAGTGAGAAAAGTGATTACAAAAAAATGACAAAGATTCCTTTCCTTATGAAATGAGCAAATGAAATAGGTAGGAGGATACCTGCCAAGCTGTTTGGGGAAGGAGGTATAAAGATGAAAAAAAAAAAGATACGAAAGTGGAACTAATACATGGTAGAATATTATAGGAGAATATAAAACAGGAAATCTATGAAATCCCTGGGAAAGAAAAATATGAAGGTACATGTGGACAAGGGCAAAAAGGTGATATGTATAAATAAAAATATTGATTTAATTTTGGGATGGGACCATGGATATTTTTGGGGGCTATCATAAAGTGTGTGTTTCATACATACACTTTGAGCAGGAAAGGTTTGATTTTTTTCACTGTGCTTTGGCTATATGGAAAGATTATATCTCTTAATCCTGATTTCCAAACTTTGTATATATATTTTCCCATCAATTCACTGAGAAGTTACCTTCCCATAGGTCTTTCCTCGGGGTGTGACATTTTTAAGGCAATCAGGCTTTTGACTTTTGAGGATATTTCTCCTGTATTATTGGGCCAAGAGAGTTTCTGCATCCTTTAGTTTTGGGGTCTGGTGTTGCGCCCACACTTAGGAGGAGGAAGGGGAAAGGAGAAAAACACCATCCTGCACAGAGAACTACAGCTCATGGTAAGTGTTCTGAAGGGAACTGCAGTGCAAATGGATGATTTTGGCTGCTCAGCGTCTGAATGTCTTTACTTGAGGGCAGTGATGGGGACTGGGACAGGACCCACCAAGGAGGCCAAGCGGACACAGATGCGTCTTCCTAACTCCTGGCAGCCAGAAGATGGGGTGTAAGCCAAGCATGGCCACTTTGATGTCCCTTCCCAAGACTTTGAACCTTGAGGGAATAATGTTCAAGTTCAGGGTCAGTTAGAGATTGTATTAGTGATCTATTACTATGTAAGAAATTACCCTAAAACTGACTGACTTGAAATGACAAACATTTATTATTTCACAGTGTCTGTGGGTCAGGAATCCAGGAGCAGCTTCGCTGGGGTGGTTTTGGTTAGGGACCCTTCACAAGACTGCAGTCAAGGTATAAGCTGAGGCTGCAGGCACCTGATGCTTCCCTAGGGCTGGAGGACCCACTTCTGTACTCTCTTATGCAGATCATGGACAGAAGCTTTGATTCCTCGCCATGTGGGCTTCTCTATAGACTAGGTGTCTTCATGACATGGC
The DNA here is from genome assembly GCF_001890085.2 of Hipposideros armiger. Lineage (NCBI taxonomy): Eukaryota > Metazoa > Chordata > Mammalia > Chiroptera > Hipposideridae > Hipposideros > Hipposideros armiger. The sequence goes on from NW_017731381.1 coordinate 5,204,703, forward strand.
AGCTGGCTTTCCCAGAGGGTCTGATGAAGGGCAGGGTGGGGTGGGGGGTGGAGAGGGACAGAGAGAAGGAGGGAGAAAGGAGAGGGAGGGAGGGAGAATAGAGACAGATGATCCAGTCCAAAGGTTATTGAGTGGGAGTTCCCTGTTACTTAGGAATTGGCACTATGGCCCATGGCCAAAGCCAACAGGCGCTATGTACCTTGCATTCCAAATGAGAGGCAGATACTTTCCCCCCAAAGTTTGCTAAAAGGGGCCTAACTGGTCCTAGATCCCTTAGCCAAAACATCACTTTCTTTTTCCTTGCCCATCTAATAATCCTGGGGAGGGAGGACTTCTTTGGTTTTATTAAGGATTATATGTTATAGTAGAAGACAATTCCCTCCCCCTGCACTTTAATTGGGAGTCTCTCATGGAGATTGAGGGGTGACTATAAGAAAAGATGCAAGGATGCTGTTCCCCAACAGGGGCCTACTTGGTAGTGAATTTGCTGATGTCCCCCTCTGCCTATCTGAGCAGGGGAGAGAGGGGTCACTGTGGAGCAGCTGACTAGGATGTGTGAGTTTCTCTGGGTCAAGTAGACCCTGCGGTAGTTAGCCAGGATTTCTGCTATTCCATCCAAGCATGCTGACTGCTGAGCAAGAGGGTCCCCCCTGTGGCAGAAGCCTGGTGTTGGGGCAAGGTAGGAAAGCTCAGCCTCAGCTGGATGTCCCCTGTCAGAGAACTGTGCAGTGGGGAAGTCCCCAAGAAACTTATTCATGTGCCCCCTGAAGAAACAGGGTTGACCAAGAGAGAGAGGGCTATTGCAGAGAGCTGTTCCCACTCCATCCTCCCAATTTCAACACAGGGGAAGGTGCAGGGGCATGTCTCCCAGCCAGGCCATGTGCTGCCCTCTACCTCCTTATCCAAGCAGGCAGGGACCTGGCTCAATCAACCCTTGGATGAGTAGAGGAAAAGCTAAAATGAGATTTAAATTGAGTGAGAATAAAGCTTTCAAGGATGGAGGTTTACCAACAGAAAGTGATCCAAAAGTAATGCAATCTGCCCAAGATGTCATTAGGGGATGGAAAAGGGAAATTCGACACAGCATGACGGAAGGTGGAGATTAGGGGAACGAAGTTTCGTTATTATGCCGGACCAAGTTGAGTTGCCTCAGCACAGCGGTTTCAGGAGTAAACAGAATAATTAAAGTACAGTGTGGTAGGCCTGGAGTCTTGCTCAGGTAAGCTGCCTCAAGGTTTTGAGAGGGCATGGGAGTTAGGTGTGCACACCCCAGGTTGGCTTTTGGGGAGGGTTTTCCAGAGGAGGAAGGGGCTCTTGAGTTGAGCTTTGAGAAGGAGTTGGTCCAGTGAAAGGAGAGTGGAGAGGAGCTTTCTAGGCAGAGCTGACAGCATAGCCTGGAGCAGCACGTTGAAGGCAAGAAGGCCACTGAGAGATGCAGGCCAGGAAGCCCATGGCCTTGAGGCCTTGTGAACTCAAGGAATGGGGACTCTGGGGGGCTGTGTCAAACCTGGGAGCAACACAATCGGGTTTGCATATTAGAACCACCTGGTCACCAGGCTTTGGCAGTACTGTGGCCTTGACCTCCAGGCACACTTCTTACCCATTCACCTGGTCCTATGGCTCGTACTCTCCTACAAAGGCCATTTTCTCTGTGATGCCAAAATCCTGGGCCCCCACTCTTTCGATTGTCCTTTGCCTTACTCTCATTACCGAACACTTCATCGTTCCGCCCCCCCCCTTTGATGGGGCTCGGAAATATCACCATCCCCCCTATAAATCATCTTTTCTCTTTCTTCCTCCAGCATACTCTTCTGAGCCCAACAAGATTCTGTGCCTTCTCTGGGCCTGTGTCTGCCAGCACATGTTTCCCCGAAATGTACATATATTAAAATATCTTCCCTTTAGCTCATCTGGTCTTCACCCCATGGGGCAACCCGAAGGCTACTATTTATCCTTTCACACATTAATTTAAGCTGCTTTAATTGCTGCTCTGATATGTTTTATATAATATTATGAATGTTTTAATTCTGTGGACTTGCTTCTCAAGGCAGTTTTGTGAAGGGCACAATTTTGGAATCAAGGAAATAAAGAATAAGTAATGGCTGAAGTTACAGTAACGCCCCCCCCCACCCCCTGAAAGCTTGTTTTTTCTGAGTGGGAGGAAAAGGGAAAAGATATTTTAATGTTCTCTTCATCCTGGGCCAGTTTGTGTGGCTTTCGTGAAGTCCCCTGGATGCTGATTTCAAGTGTTCCTGGACTGCTGGCATCTGACCACCAGTTTGAGGTCTGTGTTGCGACTACCACCTGGGCGTCTCCTCCCGCCACATCCTTCCTGGTGGAGCCTGTGCTTAGAATGAGAAGCTACTGAACACACTCACTCACTTACTTATTCATTCAGCAATTGCGTGTTGGTATTCCATCGTGTGCCCAGGATGGATAGGTTCCCTCAAGGAGCTCACAATTAGCTGGGGCCAGGCAGATGGACTTTAGTCCAGCACGATGATGCTGTGGGAACATGGAGGAGGCAGTAAGGTGGGGCGGAGTAACTCCCTCTGTCTCAGGGAGTTGAGAGAAGACTTAAGAGGAGGTGAAATTTAAACTTGGTTCCAGGAAGGAGAAGGGAAGGAAGAAAACAGCCAGACACAGTAAGGAAAATAGTTAGAAAAAAACAATTGCGTGTTTGGAAAGTGGGGAGAAGGTGAACATGGGCGAAGCCAGTATGCATGGGAGGACAAGACAGGGAGTGAGTGTGGGGACAGAGGTGGGGACAGAGGTTGGTGAAGGGCTTGCTGTGTCAGGAGAAGGAGTCTGGACTAGCCTGAGGGCATAGGGGAGCCCAGAGAGGTTTTTAAGCAGCCAGGTGCCCCATCAGATCAGATCTTGGGTTCACAAAGAGAACTGCAGCAGTATGAAGAGAGAGAGAGAGAGA
>NW_017731381.1:5207710-5209139 GCF_001890085.2 Hipposideros armiger
AGAGAGAGAGAGAGAGAGAGAGAGAGAGAGAGAGAGAGAGAGTTAGTTGCCTGGCACATAGTAGGGACTCAACCAACATTTACTGAGTGAGTGAAGCTGTTGGGACAGCCCAGGTGAAAGATGATGAGTCTCTGAATTAAGGTAGTGGCAGAGGTGATGGAAAAGGGGGGATGGGTTCCAGAGGTGGACTCCGCAGGGCTCTTCGCAGCAGAAGCGAAGAGGATACGGTTAGCAGCCTTTCTTTCTCCCATCCTCCTTGATCTGCACAGCCTGGCCTTATGGCACAGCCCAGAAATTCAGAACTTGGAGGGTCATCACCCCAACCACTGTCTAGTTCAAGTTCCTAAGTTTCACTGGGGAAAAATTGTGCTCAAGGGAACTCTGCTCATTAAAGGCAGAGCCTAGTCCGGAACCCAGGTGTGTCTTGGGTACTGCTGTGCGGAGAGTGGTGACACTAGTTCACGAATGGCGTGGAGGGCAGGAACTGGGGAAACGTAGGCACAAGGGTGTGTGTGTTTCTGCAGAACAAGAGGCTGTGAGTCTCCTAAGATTCTCAAGGGATCCTAAGATCCCACAAAGGCTGTCTACTCTAAGTGCCTGGAGACAGATGGGAACTGGGATGTAACAGGATCCGGCGGGGGAGGGGGCGGAGCATGGATGCACGGATGAATGGGGAGGTTGGGACGCTGCGTCCACTCAGGGAATTTCCTTTGAAAGAGAGCGAAACTCTAAGTCGGGAAACTCTTTTCCTTGAAACGCCTCCCCAGCACCCCTCCCCACAGCCCAGCTGTGGCCTTCCCGTTTTCAGGGATGGGGGAACTTCCTCAGGCCTCTCCATCAGCGGTGGGGACGCTTTCGGTTCTGCCGGGATTCCCGGAGGCGGTGGGGGAGTGCCGTGGGGGTCCCTGTGGCGTGTACCCCCACTCGTGGGGGGATGGATCTCTGTTACCTTCGTTCGCCACCCTGGAAGCGGGCTGGCTCCCTCCCCGTTTTAACTTGGCCTTTGTAGTCCCAGAGGCTAAGGAGGAAGAGCTCTCCCTGGGACCCCCGCCCCCACTCCCCAGCGGGTCCCTAAACCCCTGGAGAATTAGACTCCTGGGAATGTCCTGGGGAAATCCCTGAGCGGTGTCATCCGGAACTCCGCCCTCCCCAGCGAGGCTGGCCGCGATTGGTCCCCGAAGACCATGCCCCTTTCCCGGGCGGGGCTCATGCAGGAGGTTACTAGAAGCCCAGTCCTGCGTGCTCCGTCCCGCCACCGCGTTCTCACCTAGCCATGGTTCGACTGCTTCTGCTGTGTCTCCTCTGGGGCTGCTTGTTGACCGCCGTGAGTTGAGTTTCTGCTCCAACCCGACGCGGGAGTTTAGGATTTGAGAGGGGAATGGGAAGAAGCAATACTTCAGGGAAGGGACTTGCCTAGCTGATTTTTTTT
>NW_017731381.1:5209194-5288568 GCF_001890085.2 Hipposideros armiger
AGAAGGGTGGGTGGGGGGAAGCTGGGTAAGGTACCCCGGGTCCTGGCTGAATGAGGTAGGCTGCCTCTCTCTGCTCCCAGGTTGGGGTCCCAGGTAGCCCACAGAGGTCGTGTAGTGGGGGCACTGCAGGAAACATGCCAAGACAGCGTGAATGGGGTTGGGGTTTGGGGAGCCTCAAAGCTTCATTCGGTCAAAAACCTGGCGTCTGGGTTTGCCTCAGAGGCTGGCCACCCAGAGAACGGCAGGCTTTTCAGAGCTGGGAAGAAAGGCTGGCCAAAGGAAGAGGTGGTCTGGGCGGTTTCCTGTCCTTTTGGAATGTGGACAGAGATGCCAGCCTCTGAGAATGGTTATCACCTCCTTGCCAGCTGGGGCCGCCTTCTTCCAGGACATTTTGTGGGAACGAGGGGTGATCTGACCTAGGAGGAATACTCAAGGCTGTGTCTCTGCCTCCTAGATTTAAGATGACATAGGGGACCTTTGGGGGAGATGAACAGTTCATGGGACTCAAGAAAGGGTTTCTCCAGGCACCAGAAAGGTTCAGATATGCCCAGTCAAGCATATCTCCGGGATTTTCAGAAGCCCACATTTGTCTCACTTTTTGTTTAAATGTATTTTTGTAGTTCCTCATTCTGGAGGGCGGGAATCCCCCAAGTACCTTACCCTCTCATCCCAACCTCTCTGGCGTCCCCCTACTTTTGGGGACTGTAGTTTCTGGCATGAAGTCTTAGCAGGAATGACTCATGGAGCAAGGGAAGAGTGTGGGGAAGCCGCTTTGGTCCCAGAGCTTTCATTTTCACTCTAAGCAATGGCTTCTCAGGAGAAAGGAGGCAGGAAGAGGGTGGAGCTGGAGACAGGAGGAAGAGGGCTCTTCTAGGAGTGGAAGAAGCCCCAGGAGGAAGTACGGGGAAGGCTGGTTTGGGCTTCTCAAGAGCATACTCCCGATTTTGGCTCCAGGTAGAGCGTGGGCTGTGACAACAATAATAGCAGCAGCTATTTATTGAGAGCTTCCCATGCGTTGTCAGGCTCTGAGCAAAATGCTGTACATGCTTTCTCCATCTTGATTGCTTTCAACACCCCCACTATACAGATAAGCAGACTGAGGCTCAGAGAGAGGCAATGTCTTGGCCAAATGATCATAGCTAGGTGGAACCTGGATGTAAATACATCCTGAGGCTGCCTCTCAGATGGTGAGAGTGTCTAAGCTTTGGTCCTGAGCTCCTTTGTGCCAGAAGGCCTGGAGCTAGGGAGTGGGAATCGGGGGCTAACAGACTTTCAGAGGAGGAGCTGTATTTCCCATGTGTTTGAAAATGGCATAAAGGACTTTCATTACTCTCGGAATGTGGTGGGAAGCTCCACAGGGTTGTAGGGAGAAGATTCACAGGATTTACGTTGTGATGTGACGGTGGAGGCAGCAGCCTTTTCTGCATTTTCCCCATCTGGGGTAAGATGCACTTCCAAAAGCAATGGCTGAATAAGAGCCACCCATTAGGCAGGATCCAGGACAGCCAGCCAGTTAGCTAGGGTGCTAGGCATCCAAGTAGTCACATACGTATGACAATTAAAACTGCTATTTAATGAGCACCTACTATGTTCAAGACACTGTGCCAGGCCACATATATATATATATATATATATATATATATATATATATATATATATATAAATTTTTTTTTCTCATCTTCACAACCTAATCTGTGGGGCAGGTATTATTACTCCCATTTTAGAAATGTGGACTAACCTAAGCAAAAGAACTAGTGCTACGAAGTCAAGATTGGAGACTTAAGCTGTTTGTCTTTCTGACCTCTGCTCTTTTCACTGGCTGTTCCCAAAGTGTGGGATGATTGTAGGGAGCACATGCATACAGAACTAAACAACATAAATTCACTTTCCAGTTCTGTTTAAAGTCCTTGTCATTTTTTTTTTCAAGAAGTCTCTGGAGCTACAGTATAGTTAATACATTTCAAGTGCTTGCTAATCCTCTCTTTTAAACAAAAATCAAGAGCAGGCCTGGGATGGTGGGCTGTCGGCAAGCAAAACATCAAGCCCAGGTTCAATAACATTGTTTTGTTTCTGTTGAATTTATTTTTAGGGTTTCCTTTTATTTATGAGAAGTGAGACTGGTTCTCCTCGCATGGCAATGATATAAGGTTTACATTGAAAATAAATGTATTTAATTTAATGAAAAGTAATTAATAGCATGGGTGGAACCTGGATGTAGTAAAAAAAAAAATGCAGGTGAGACCCAAGTTGATGGAGAGAGGGTGTACTGAGACCTGAGTTCTCATTCAGATTCTATCACTGTGATCCAGCCTCCCTGGTCCTTCATCTCACCATTTGTAAAGTGAAAGAGTTGGATTTTATCTTTCCAGCTTCACGGTTTTCTGGCATTTCATGGGGGAGGGTTTGGAAGGAGAAAACGTGATGAGGCTTAGAGAGAGGGGAAGGGGTGGGGAGCAAAACAATAGCGGGAAGAGGCCAGGCTAAATATAGCCCCAACCAGGACTAGGACCCGCTGAAGTCAGCCAGCCTCAGGACTCCAGGAGAGACACTGGGGCCCTCATATGCTTTTGGGTCTTTGCAAAGAGGAAAGACTCAGGAGTCCAGCGAAAAGGAAGATGTGTTTAGTTGAGAGACTATTGTGAGGTTCCAGCACCATCACTTAGTACAATACGATAGTGATTCTCTGGGTGCTTTTACAATCACATCAGTTGGCAGTTAGTTAAAAGCAAACGCACCAAGTAGTAGGCAGGCTCCACTTTTCTGCTTTGGATTTCCATTTCAGTGTTAACCTGTGGTCTGGCTGATTTTCACCTTCCTGCCAAGGAGGCTACAGCAGAGATTTCAAGATCCCTTCAAATTGCCCAATTCTGTTTTTAGGTCCACCCAGAACCATCCACTGAATGCAAAGAGAAGCAATACCCAGTAAGCAGTCAGTGCTGTGATTTCTGCCCGCCAGGTGAGATGCCAACCCTCTAGCTCCACAGTGGGACCCTTGTTGGTTTACTGGCAGATGCAGACCCCATGTGTCAACTGTGAACTCGAGTCTTAAATGACCCCTGGGATTTCCCACCCCTGCCCTGCTGTCACAGTGTTGTGGGTTCCCTCTATCCCAGCCCAGGACTTAGGGTTCCTATCTCTTCCATGTCCCCTGCCGGACTATGGAAGACCCAGCCTGATGAGTTTTCCGTAAGTGTTTGACTCATTGAGTTGGCTAGAGGTGCCTCACTTCCTGATGTTTTCCAGGACGCAAACTGGTGAGTGACTGCACCGAGTCTACACCCACAGAATGCTCTTCTTGTGGTAAAGACGAATTCCAAGACAAGTGGAACAGAGAGAGACACTGTCATCAGCACAAATACTGTGACCCCAGTGCGTGGGCTGCTGGGGAAGGGGTGATTTGGAGTGGGGCTGATAGTCCAGATCATTCTTGACAAGATAGCCGTTCTGTTTATTTCGTGATTATTATTATTTTAAATAGTCAGTGTCTGTTTTGATTGGTCGGAGTCTGGGTTGCACCGGTTGTTAAATAATTTGATTGCCATTCCTACTTGGAAGAGGGTCTAAGAGAAAAAGGGCAGGAAGTGTGAGGAGTGGGTCCCGAAGCATGGCCATCAAGGGGTTCCCGTTCCTCCTGCCCATCTCTGTACAGACCTCGGGCTCCGGGTCCAGAGGGTAGGCACTTCAGAAACAGACACGACTTGCACATGTGATGAAGGTCAACACTGTACCGGCGGTGACTGTGAAAGCTGCACGCTGCACAGCCTGTGTCCCCAGGGCTTTGGGGTTAAGCAAATCGGTAAGTGGCCTGCCTGAGAACCGGCTCTAGAGAAGAGACCAGCCGAGGGCCCAAGGCGAGGGGCTGGGCAGTGGGCACCCAGCCCCGGAGGTGGAGGGAATGGAAACTCCAACCTACGTCAGTGTGTCCGCTAGCGTGAGCAGGAAATGGGGCCTTTTTTTTTGTTCTGCCTCCTGCTATGAGTGTCTGCCTTGCGGGGGGGTGCAGTGGGAAAAGCCTTCCTAGAGGCCGTAGCCATTGGGGAAGGCTATATGCTGACGGGAGAGTGCTTCAAGCAGGAAGATCTTCCTGTCCACCGGTTGCCCTGAGACCCAGGCGGGTGGTCTACTGTGACGATTAATGCCTCCTCCTTCCTCGCAGGTACGGGGGTTTCGGATACTATCTGCGAACCCTGCCCTGCCGGCTTCTTCTCTAATGTGTCATCTGCTTTTGAAAAGTGTCACCCCTGGACAAGGTACAAGGACTCATCATCCATTGTGTTTGGGGCATGGGATCGACTTCCATTCTGTCCCACCACCTGCCTTCCTGCCTCTGCTCCCCATGTCCACACATACTCACTCACCTAGAGTGCCCTGGTGGCTGACCCAATAGGCATTTCTCGGCATTTTCTTGCCTACTCTCTTGGTAGTAACGTATACTGTCGATCTCTCCATCTTTGTGAAACTCTCCCCTCTTGGCGAGGAGGGGCACCGTGACACCTCTTCTACTTTCCTTCTACCCTCCTCTGCTAACCTCCTTCCTCCTCCTTAACTGGTTTTCTAGGCCTTTGTTCTGCTCTACGTTCCACGCACTTTGTCTACCTCCCCTGGGCCATCTCATCCATGTGCATGGCTTCAGCTACCATCTCTCTCAGGGGTTCTCAATCAACATCTCCTGTCTGGATTTGTCTTCTGGGTCCCAGACTGTCATATCCAACTGCTGAGGGCACCCCTCCATGCAGGTGACACAAAGGCACCAAATGGGCTTACCCACCCACTCCCCTCACCCTCTGTGAAAGCCACCACCATGCCTTTGGGCACTCATCCCGTGGTTCCCCTCCACTCACCTCCAACCCCAAATCAGTGTCACCCCTTTAGTTTGGGCCTCATCACCATGGCCTGGAGGATGCCTTCGCCTTCTCACCAGCCTCCCCACCTCTAGTCTCTCCCCTTCAGCTGATTCTCCATCTGCTTACCTGAGTGAGCTTTCTGCAGTTCATTTTAGGCCACAGGTGCTCCCTGCTTAAAATGCTCCATGACTCGCTGTGCCTTTGAAACAAAACCTGGACTCTTTTGCATGGCCTCCGACCTTCCAGCCCCACTTCCTGACCTCTTCCCATACACATGATGCTACTTGCAACCCCCTGAATACACTGCTCATTCTCTTGCATTAAACTCTTCTACTTGGAATTCCCTTAAATACACACCCCATGAACTTTTTACATTTATTTTTAAAAAAATGACTAAGACAGGCACATTGGATAGAAGGCACAAAAGGGCCTATCGTGATAAGTCTCCCTTTCTTTCTCTCTTTAAGATTTTATTGGGGAATTGGGGGATTGGAATAGCATTGGGGAATTGGGGAAGGGGAACAGACAAGTTGCTGCCCTTTGGCTCTTCCATCTAGTTGTGGAGGACGTCGCTTCACTGGCCCACGTTGGTATAATGATCATTGCGTTCTTCCTGGCTGAGGCAGATTGGTTGCCGGCCATTGGATGGCCGCTCACGGCAGCTCTCGCTGGCTGCTGGCAGCTCACACTGGCTGCCAGCCACTCGCAGTAGCTCATGGAAGCCCACTGCAGCCCCACTGCAGCCTACACCATCGCGGTCGACTCATGGCAGCCCAGCTCCAGATCGAGTTGTTGTTCACCATCTTAGCTATAGAGGGCGCAGTGTCACTGGCCTATGTGGGAATCGAATCCTGCTGCTCAGAGCTTGCGCTCCCAAGCTAGCTCCTAACCAACGCGCCACTCAGTCGGCCCCGATAAGTCTCCCTTTCACTCCTGTTCCTCAGCCACACGGTTCTCCTCTCTGGAGGCAGCCACTGTGTCTTGTATATCCTTCCATAGATTCTATGTGTGCATGCATGCATGCGCATGCACACACACACACACATGCATGCATGCACACGTGCAAACACACATATTGTCCACTACAAATTTTAGCATCTCATATACACTTTGTTATTTGTTGACTGTCTGCCTTTCTCCAATCGATTGCAAACTCCTTAAATGTAGACACTTGGCTTTTTTTTCCTTTTCTTCCACTGGTGCATCCCTTATGCCTAGAACATAGTAGGTGCTCAATGAATGTTTACTGCTAGATGTTGGCTGATGTTTGGAGGCACGTTGGTGCAGTAGAATCAGAGCACTGGGTTCCAACCTCCCTGTAGTGTGGAAAGGGTGTGGCTTTGGGCAAGCCTGTGAGCCTCATTTCTCTGAGCCTTGGTGTCCTCATTTGCAAACTGGGAATGACCTTCATCTCACAAGGCTTGAGGAAGACGTGTAAAGGTGTTTTATAAGCTCTTAAGCGCTCTTCTTGTGTGATACGTTTCTGAGGTATGTGCTTTCTTGGCGGCGTCTCTCTTTCCTCCACTGTAGATGATTTTTGTTTGCAATGTCCTTCTCTGACCATTCCCCACCATTTCTCCTGGGACCCCTGAGGACCAGGTCTTCATCTCATATCTAGACTTCTGCCATGGCCTCCTGGCTGGCTGCTTTTCTGTACGCTCTCCTCCTGTGAGCACTCTGGTCATCTGAGTCCTCTCGCTACTTACGTCATCTGACTGAATGCTGATGCGACTCAGCAGCTGAATCTGGTTGAAACCTTTATGGATGATTATCAGTGATCTTGTTCTAAAGGCCAAATTTTCCATAGCTCCCTAATGCCCTCTAGTACGTCACCCCCCTAATCTCTATATCACATTGTTCTGCTTAGGAGATACAGCTGCGCTAAATTTTACATCCTTCCGGGCCTACTCAGACCTAACTTCCCCAGGGAAATCTTTCTGGACGACCTTTAAACCAGAGGTTCTCAACTGAGCAGTTTTGTCCCCCAGGGGGGGCATTGGACAATATCTGGAGACATTTTGGTTGGCATGACTGGGGAAGGGGTGGTGCAACTGGTCTCTAGCGGGTGGAGGCTTGGGATGCTGCTAAACATCCTACAGTGCACAAGACGGCCCACATCACAGAGAGTTATGTGGCCCAAAATGTCAGTGATGCCGAGGTAGAGAGGCCCTGCCGCAAACTGAATGCATCACCTGTCCGTTCCAGCCACTGTGGATTTTGTCTCCTCTTCTCTGAACAATTCCTAGTTCACTTTAGCCTTTATCACAACTCTTGGCACTCAGTAGAGACTGTCCTATTATTACTCCTTCAAGATGTGTGATAATCTTTACTCCGTACTCATGAGTTCCATAAGAGCAGAGTTTGCATCATCACCAGCACAGGAGGGTGCATATAATACGTGCTAAGTGAACCTGGACTTGTTGGTTGTTGATGGTCTCCCTCTGGGGTTGGAAATCTTATGGTTAGGGAAACTTAATATCTCTCTCTCTCTCTCTCTCTCTCTCTCTCTCTCTCTGCACACGTGTCTGTACACAGCTGTGAGACCAAAGGCCTGGTGGAGCGACGGGCAGGCACTAACAAGACTGACACTGTCTGTGGTGAGTCCTGGAGAATGGGCCCTGGCGGCAGGCTAGGAAGGTAGGGAACGAAAGAGGGAGACTGAGTCACACAGTGACGCTGGGTGGGAGGTGAAGTGAGAGGAGGAGGCAGTTTGGAGTTGTGGTATCTCAGCTCTGCCACTTATTTGTGGAGCCTGGGCAAGTCACCGTCCCTCTCCGAACCTCAGTTTCTTCATCTGTAAAACGGGATGATAATAGCCCTTCCCTTAGTGGGTTGGTGCAAGTGCCTGGCGTGGGCTCTTGTACTTTGGAAGTGCTCCATCAGTGCTATTCTGCCACCCTGCCCATCAAGTGCCAGCATGGTGTGACACCGTTTCCTCTCAGGGCCTCAGTTTTGATTTTAGAACAAGGAGGTTGGCCTATGGCACAGATCACAGACTCAAATAACTGCAGGGACTGGGCAGGTCGTGTTAATGAATGAAAAATACACGCTCTTTTCCTTTTTCATAACATTCATTTTCCTCTTGGCAGGGCTGGGGCTGGAGTGAGGTGAGCGAGGCACTTGCCTTGGGCACAATATTTAAAGGTGTGCCAGAAAAATGCAGTAATCAAGATAAATAGCATCTTGACGCAATATTTAAAACAAATCAAAGTTAATGCAAAAAAAATCCATAGTGAACAAAATGTCAAAATTTTAACTGAAGACATGATCCAACCCTACATCTGCTTACCTCTCTGACTCACATGCCTCAGCCTAATCCCGACCCTGGTTCCAATGCAACTTTATTAAAAAAAAAACAGGCAGTCAGCCTGTGGGCCATAGTTTGCTGACTTGATGTTTCAAAACACGACATTAAAATATTACTTACCTCGATCGCTGAGCATTTTGGTGTCCTCTTAAATTTTGTCTTGAGGCGGGTGCCTTACCCTCATCCCTGCCCTGCCTCTTGGCCTTTCTTTCCTTTTTCCCATTTGGAATAGAGACTGAGCTACAGGAAACACGTTCATGTGCCCTCTATTTTTCTAAAACAAAGGCAACAGTGTAGACATACACGATGTGGAGCCTCAGCGTTGGGCGGAGAGTAGGCAAGGATAGGGAGTGGTGGAGACGGCTACCACCGCTTAGCGCGGGCCGATGGGTCCCAGGTCGGGCTGCTGCCCGGTGGCACCAGGTCTTCCAAATTTCTAAGAGAAACCAGATATCTAGATTTTAAATATGTAATCTCCCCATTTTAAATGTTTCAAAAACAGTTAAAAAAAATGTGCTGGTCGTACGAAAGACACCTGCTGGCCACATTTTACCAGGGCCACCTGTTCGAAACCTCTGATATAGATGAGCTCAGACATGGAAGGATTTTCGAGTCTGACAGGGCGCAGCGGCTTCGGGGCGGGGCGTAGCGGTGGGGGAGCCCTTGATGAAATCTCGATTTCTCCAGGTTTGCAGTCTCGGTGGAGAGCCCTGGTGGTGATCCCCATCATTATGGGGATCCTGTTCTCTGTCCTGTTGGTGTCCTCGTGTATCAGTGAGTCCCCAGGTGGGGAGGTGAAATGGGAGGGAGGGAGAGAGGGGGGAGAAAGCAAAGTAGAACTGGGTGCCTGTTTCCTGATCTGGCCTCAACGACACCCCATCCCATTTTTTCTTTTTTCCCCCTCTCTCTCTAGGAAAGGTGGCCAAGGAGCCGGACAATAATAAGGTAGGTCACCCCCGGGAACTGGCTCAGAGTTTTGGCAAACTGGAAAGAAGATTGACTCATTGTTGCCTATATGGCAGTAAAACGAATTCAGGGTCTGCCCCTGTGGCCAGTAGGATGGCAGCAGGCTACTCTCAGCCCCGCCCCTGTGCTCCAGGGCCCCTCCCATTCACTCCCTCAGCGGCCAGCCTTTGTCATCCTCAGAGCTCACCTCCCCACAGAGCTGCCCCAGCACCAATGTCAAAGTCAGTGGTGTCATTTGCTGTTCTTTCCTGGCATTCACTATATGGAGAACCACTCTGGGGCCTTGGAACAGGGTCCATGGGCCACCTGGAGGGGCAGCACCTTGAACCCACTGGAAGCTTCTTGATGCCCTCGGTGTGGCCAGCAGGGGGCAGGAGGCACCCATGGAATCAGCCTTGACCTGTTTGGGAAAGCGGAAAGGGCTTGTAGGGGATCCCCATGGAGGAAGGAAGAAGGGCCCCTTGGAGAGGTTGCTGGGTAACCTGATGCCCCTGGCTCCCCAGGACGTCTGCAATAAACGCAAAGGGCAGGACCCCGTGGAGGTGGAGATGGATATGGCGGATTTTTCTGGCCCCCACTCTACTGCTCCTGTGCAGGAGACCTTACACGGATGCCAGCCCGTCACGCAGGAGGATGGCAAAGAAAGTCGCATCTCAGTGCAGGAAAGACAGTGAGGCTATGTGTACCCAGGAGCGTGGCAGCATGGACAAATATGCACGTGTGGCCTGGGAGCCTGGAGCTGCTGCTGACACGTGACGGGGAGGGCCTGGTGCTCTGCACAGACCCCCTCTGCCGGCACCCCTGTGGCTCAGAAACAGTTCACTTCTGGGGAGCCTCCCACTCCAGCCTCGAGCCCATTCAGTATCTCAACTTGCTTTTAAAAGACGGAGGCAAAACTTTTTGGGGGGTGGTATAGTAATACCATGAAACCCTCCAACCCAACAGTTCAGTGCCCAGAGATGTATCATGGTGGTTTCTTGGAGCCCAGGAGGGCATCTACACGAATATCCATTGCAGAGTTGTTTGTGACAGTGAACAACTGGAAGCCACTTAATTGTCTATCAACAGAGGACTGGCTAAATAAAATTGTAATATATTTATGCAACAGGATCTCAAAAAACACTGTCATGAAAAAAGAAAAAGCAGGTTGCAGAATAATGGGCACGGAAAATTTTTTTTTTTAAAGCACATACCCCACAACAATGTGATATATCATTTCTATGTATGTATAAATATAATATGCATTGTATATGAGATATAACAAGAGTTCTGGAAGTATGCACCGCTCCAAGAGTTGTCAAGTTTGGGTTGGGGAAGTAGGCGCTGGGGGAGGGTTGGTTCAAGGAAGATTTGACTTTCCCAAAATGCATCATTTTTGTCCCCCAAAGAGGAGTGAATGCATGTTACGCTTATGTAATTAAAAAGTCATCAAACATGTAAAAAGAAAAACGGGGGTGGACATGCCGGGTGGCGGGAGCTGCTTAACTTGCTGTCAGGCTTCCAGAATTAGGGCACTTTCTCAGGATAAATAAGAATGTCCCCAGGCTGGTGCCCCTCCAGCGGTTTCCATGTGTGCTCACATTAGGCACCATGCCTGCAAAGGGTTCTCCCCATTTGATTAATGTTCACAAATACAGCCTTGGGGGCAGGCAGGGCTCACATCCCTTCCTCTTTAACAGAGGTGGAAACAGAGGCCCCGAGAGGTGAAGTGACTTGCCTATGGTCACGTAGCAGTTCGCAGCGGTGCCACCCAGGGCTCCCCACTCCTGGTCCTGTGCTGCTTGTCCAGACCTGCCTGCTCACTGGAGCCCAAATCTGTAGCTCCTTCCTGGGGAGATCTTGGGTCTCCCACCTCCTTCTGACCTCCCAACTGCTACAGGAGCTGCTGCGTCTTGGTCAGATGGCACCCCTCCCCCCACCCCAGCAGTATCTTAGGATAAAAATAAACCATCCTGTTCTCTTTTCCTGCTGTGCCAACTGAGGGGGAGCCTAGCCAGGAGAAGCAGCAGATGGAGTGGGAGCAGAGGGGAAGGAAGAGGAGAGGAGAGGTGGGGAGGAAGGTTGTAGGACAAGGAGGAGAAGGGAGAGCCACGTGAAGGCCTGGCATGAAGATTAAGAGTCATGGCGTGGATGAGGCCAGCGATCTCAGCTGCTCCCCCGGAAAGAAGCTGCTCTGGATTCCCCCAAGGTGTCCTGCTGCCTGGAGGGTGCCAGTAGAAAGGGCTTGTCCCTGGTGGAGGCTGTGAGGGCAGCTGGGAGCCAAGGGGCACCTGGCTTGGCAGTCTTCCCAGAAGAGCTTCGAAAACCATTTGGATGCGCCAGGTGGAGAGACATTTGCTTTATAAAGTGGAGCAAAGTGGTAGTGGGGTGGGATGGGGGGGAGAGGGAAGCTTTGGGACCTTACCCTCCTTCCCTATCTAGAGTCCAAATGCTAGTGTTACTCCTGTGCATGGCGGTGTGGTGGAAAGAGACAAAAGACCCACCACCTCTGCCACCTATCATCTGTGTGACCTTGGGCGGGTCATTTTCACCTCTTAGTGTCTCAGCTTCCTCATCTGGAAAATGGAGACCATACCTACAGCAGCTGCTATTGATACCTCCTTTGTCTTCTCCTGGGTCAGAGGTTCTCAGTCTTGACCGTGTATTGGAACCACCTAAGACTTGTTATAAGACAGATCGCTGGGCCCCACGGCCAGTGTTTCTGATTGAGTAGGTCTGGGAAGGAACTCAAGAATTTGCATTTCTAACCAGTTTCCCGGGTGATGCTACTGCTGCTGGTCCAGGGACCATACTTTGAGAACGATTGCCCTTGGCGTTCAGATTTCTAGATAAGCAGTTGTTTCCTGTTGCAAGCCCGTGCCTTGGGGCTTTCCCTGGTCTTGAAAACATGCTTGGTGCAGGTGTGGGGCAGGTAGATGTACCTGGGGAGTTATTCCATGCCCAGGAATACTCTCAGCCAACTGGGAATGAAAGCTGGAGGGTAAATGACCCAGCTCTCTCGCCCTTGAAAGGGACAAGTATGAAGTATGGTTTATACTTTTCCGAGGTTCCCTAGAGGGATAGATTCCCAGCTGCCCCTCTGTGGTGGGGTTCCTTCTCTTCCGTGTCTCATTTTTCCACACCCCCCCAACTGGTGCTTCTGGGGTTCAACTCCCAAATGAACAAGCTGCATTGTCACAGAGTCTGCTTCCGGGAGAAGTTCCCCCGACCAGCCAGCAGAGCTCGTGCATTAGAAAGTACATTTTTGTACAGTTGTTCCCCATCCTGCCACCTTATCTGCAGTTTCGCTTTCCACGGTTTCAGTTACCCGTGGTCACTTGCAGT
The DNA here is from genome assembly GCF_001890085.2 of Hipposideros armiger. Classification (NCBI taxonomy): domain Eukaryota; kingdom Metazoa; phylum Chordata; class Mammalia; order Chiroptera; family Hipposideridae; genus Hipposideros; species Hipposideros armiger. The sequence goes on from NW_017731381.1 coordinate 5,221,636, forward strand.
CTGAAAATATGTACAATTCCAGAAATAAACAATTTATAAGTTTTAAATTGCATGCTGTTCTGAGTAGCGTGATGAAATCTCGAGTTGTCTGGCTCCATCCCACCCAGGATGTGAATCATCCCTTTGTTCAGAGTGTCCACGCTGTGAGATGCTCCCAGCCCATTAGTCACTTAGTAGCTGTCTCCATTGTCAGGTTATGAGAGAGAGAGAGAGAGAGAGAGAGAGAGAGAGAGAGAGAGAGAGAGAGAGAGATGCCATGCTCACATAACTTTTATTACAGTATATTGTTATAATTGTTCTATTTTATTATTATTGTTGTTAATCTCTTACTGTGCCTAATTTATAAATTAATCTTCATCATAGATATATCTAAATAGGAAAAAACATAATATATATAAGGTTCAGTACTATCCGTGGTTTCAGGCATCCACTGAGGGTCTTGGCATGTATCCCCCGCGAATAAGGGGGCCTACTGTATATTTTTGCATCTCTGACAAAGGAATGGGTTTGTTCTTCATGGCAGCTGTAGCAAGTTCTGAGTTCTAAGTGGAGCTCAGCCGGGAACTTTCTGTGTGACCTTGGGCAAGTTACTATCTGGTTCTGCCTCCCCACCCCCATCCAGATGTGTGATGAAGGGCTGGGGCCCTAGAAGTTCTAAGGGTCCTGCCAATTCTACAAATACGTGAAGAGGATCAACCCACTGTAGGGTCCTCTCCTGCCTGTGGGTGGAGGGGTTGGGTGTGAGGCACATCTCAGCCAGAGGGTGGCGCCAAGGTAACGTCCGAAGACCCCAAGCGCTGGCTTTTGCCCGCTCTCACACCAAGTCCTCACTTTGGAGGTGAGGCCTTTCCTCCCTGGTCCCATTGGCCTGAGCCTCCTGCAGCCTCTACTCTGCAACTTCATCCATTCCCCAGGTCTCCATCTCCGCTGCTTCCTTCATTTAATGGCATCAACTGCATTCTTACTGTGGCCTCATCCTGAGCTAGGGTTGTGCACAGTGCCACACTAAGCGTGCATGGATCAAATGCTCACTGTATGCTAGGTACAGCGCTTAGAACTTTTCTTGCATTGTCTGTCGGTAGGACAACCCTACACAAAGCACAGTCTCTTATAGCACCCATTTTACAGGGGGGGCTCAGAGGCTAAATGACTTGCTAAGATCTGAGGAGTGAGAGCTGGGATTTGGACCTAACTTGGCTGACCTAAAAGCTTGTGGTTTATACCCATTTAGTGAGTAGAGAAGCAGGTACATGTTAACAGGCCTTGAAAAGGCAGTGTGACTGCCCAGGGCAGAGGGAAAGCCCAGAGCAGGGACAGCTAACCTCCAGGGCAGAGTTGCAAACTCACACACACACGGGCTCGAGCATGAGGCAGGCCAGCTCGGGACAAGTCAAGATGGCAGAGACTGGCAAATTGGAGAGGCTCTGCCTATCTTTGGGGGGCAGCGTCTATCCGTTCCTTGCGATGGCTGCCCTGCAGGAATGGGTTCTTTTTTTGCTGGGAATCCAGATTTCCATGTGAAATTGCCCAATGTTTAAATGCCACCAATTCCAAAACTTTAAAAACTCTGTGACAGACCAAGAAAGCAGGTCACAGAAGCTTGGAATTAAAAGAGACTGGGACTGTCATGGTGTCCAATCGTTTTGTTTGATATATGGGGAAACTGAGGCCCAGGGAGGGTCCAGAGCCCAGATAGGCAACGGTGGCATAGGCAAGTTGTTTCTTTCCTCCACACCTCAGCCAGGAGGCTGCATAGAGCTCCTGGGGGCCTAGGCCCTGCCTCTCCCCTCCCCTCCCAGTCCCGGTGGAAGCTTGGTGAGCAGGGTCTAAGGCATTGAAGCTCTAGGACTGAGGGAATTGCCTTGGGACCGAGGCTGAGCTGGGTGTAGAGGTCCTTTTCTTTCTGTGACACCTCCCCTGCTGTCCCAGGCCCTCCCCACATCAGGCACACACACGCATACGCATACCCGCCCCTTAAGCCTCCACAGCCCTGCAGCAGATTCCTTGGGCAGCAGAAGTTATTAAACACTCTGCCCCAAAGGATTTCTCTCCCCCAGAGTGATTCTGGCGCAGAAAATTACAAACCCACCTGCGGGGGTGGGGAGATACAGTTTTAATTTGTAAAAAAAAAAAAAAAGAACAAAAGACCCCCGTGCTGTGGTCCTGGAGTTTGGGGGAAGGGAGATGCCTCTGGGAAATGCAGCTCTGTTATTGGGGGGCTGACTCTGGGAGGGGTTCAGCAAGGTCAGTGAGCAGGTTTTGCCCAGACAGATGGGGACAGCGGGCAGGGGCCTAGGGAGGGGGCGCCGTTCCTTTATCCCCCTCCCCCTCCATTCCTGGGGCTCTCTGCCTCTCTCCCTGCCAACTGGCACATCCTGCCTGGCCTTGGCTGCCAGCTAGCTCCTGGCTCCCTTCTCTCTCCAGGACGCCCACCCTCTGCAGTCTCTGACCGTCTCTCTGCTCCCTGACCAACCACCTTTTTTCCCCCTTCTCCCAGCAATTCCATCTCGCCCTTGTTCTCTTTTGAACGAGTGTTATTGTTTTGGCTAATTACGAGAGTCAGACCTGGCATCGCAGGTCCCATCCAAGCAACAAACAAGAAAAATAAGACCACCTGTGAGCCTCCCACCACCCCCCGCCAACCACGAGTTACAGGTCCTTCCACGCTTGGTTTCTGGGCCCAAAAAATATATATTTTTAAACTTGGGCTATTATTACATACACTGTTTTGCAAGCAGCCTTCTTGGCTTAGCAGTATACGGCAGACGTCTCACCACGCCAATAAATGTGGATCGACAGCGTGCTTTTTAATTGCTGCATAGGATTCCATTGTACGGCTGGAGCCTGATTCCTGTCAGGACATCCTATTAATGGACTTTTAGGTGGCTCCTGTCTTCTGTTTTGCTTCCCTGATGTCTCCTCCCCTCTCCCTCTTTCTCTGCACCCAGCCTCTCCCATCTCCCGTTTTCTGTCAGCCTTTTTCACCCTCCTTTTCCCCAGCGCGGCACCTTATTTCTCCTCTCCAGCTCAACCCATTCCCACCAAGCCCTTGGCCCCCTGTGGAGGGAGGGGCGGGGTCGTCAGTGTTTAACACCCACTCCCCCCCCCCCCCCCCCGTGTCAGACATGTGCCATCTCATTAGTGTGCCTGTCCCCCCAAGTGAGGCAGGCAGGAGCCACGGTGGCAGCGAGAGGCCTAATTGAATGTAACTAATTATTCACTCCCTTAAATGGGCCTGGGAGGGACAGAATTACTCACTCTGAACTGGGGAGACAGGGAACCGGCCGGCTGGCAAACAAATCCTGGGGCCTGTGGAGCCAGCTCTCCTTGGAATACTAATTAGGCAGGAGTGACGAGGACAGGATAAAATCACAGAGTCGCCAATCCGTCCCTGTCTGATCCTGGGAGCCCTGGGTTGGGAGGAGAAATGAATCCGTCTGTGAATCTAATTGGAGGCCGGATCCCACCGTGGATCCTACCCTGGGGAAGACGAAATGCTGGGCGGGGGACCTGAGGAAGGCAGGGGGCTACTGTTTATTATGGGGAGTGGCAGGGGGGCAGCAGCAGCCCTGGAGGGAATATGACAGGGTGGGGCGGATGGAGAGGAATGTCACTCCCACCTAGAGCCCAGGGGACCCAGCTGGCTCCCAGGAGGGTCCCCTCTACTCCTGAGGACTACCAGGGCCAGACCCCGTGCTAAAGGCCGATGCCCACAGACCTCACTGCAGCCCAGCGGGTTCGCGCGCTCCTTACCCGATACGAGGAAAGCACGGCTCAGAAAGCGAAAGTCATTCGTCCAAGATCAGACAGCCAGGCTGGGGGTCGTTCCCATCTAGCTGCAAAGCTTGAGCTCCTAAGCCCTAGAATGACCCCAACCTCACCCCTGGCCAGTTAAATAAGATGTCCGTGGGGTGAGGGTGGGATGGGAGCAGTCCAGGCATCGGTGTTTTTTGTTTCAGAGCTTCCCCAATGGTTCTAACATTCAACCAGGACTGGAAACCACTGGTTGAGACCTTAGCTCCTCATTTGGGTCCCTGCTCCTACTTCATATTGCTCGTGGCATTCCTTCCTCCTCTCACGTCTGTCCTCTCATCTTAACCGTCCCAAAGACCTCCAAGCTCTTACCTGTCACCTGGTTTCCTGACATCCTGAGTGTGAAGGTTGGGGTCAGGAGGGACTGTGTGGAACAGGATTAGGGAGGTGACTTTTGTGGGGAAGGGAGGCTGTGGGGAGAGCAGGGGCCTCAGGGGCCTCTGAGCTGCACACCTCTCTAGGCCATTCCTGGAGGTCAGAGCTGAGAGATCACCTCACATTTGATCCTGACAACACCCTCTGAAGGGATGTTAGTTATTCTTGCAGCTGAACAAAGTGAGGCTCACAAAGGCTAAGTGGCCCAAGGGAACACGGGACAGTCAGCATCCAATTCCTGGCCCTTCTGGCTTCTCAAGTCTGGTGCTCCTTTCTCCTGTGCTGCTTTGGCTCTGCTATTGCATTGGTGATCGCCGCTCCAGCAGGAGTTAGCGTAAGCGTGCTCCTCTTCTGCGTGTGTGTGCGTGCTTGTTGGATGTGTGTGAGCGCTCTCCTTCCTGAAGGGGGCTGACCGTGGACACGCTCCCCACTCCTGCCCAGCACAGTGCCTCCTGTTGCCCAGTGAGGGGAAGTTCGAGGGGGCACCTGCCCCTGCTTCTTGCTCCCCACTTCACTTCCCCAGCCAACTCCAGTGCCCACTCAGCAGGCAATGACTCCCCTCCTGGCTGGGGAAGGTGGGTCACCCTGCCAGCCATGTGACAAACAGCCTTGTTTGTGACAAAGATGGAGAGAGAGCCCTCGTAGTTCTAGGGCTGTGAAATTCTCCCTTTCCCAAGCTTTTCTGCTGTCCCCTCTCCAGTCCCCAGTGGAGGTGACAGGGAGAGATGGACGGTGGTCACACTCACCTCCCTCCAGCTACCCTCCCCAAATGTGGGGACTTCATGGGAGCTTCAAAGAGTGGCAGCAAATTTATGATCCCAATACAGATTCCCCAATCACCTCGCTGGCCAGTCCATCTCTCTGGAGCCAGGGATGGAATGAAATTATCGTGAAATAAATTGGTACAGATGATGGAGATACTGGAGGGGGTGGGGCCACAGGCATGTGAGTGGCAGAGGAAGCTGGCGCTCAGGTGGGAGGGTCATTGCCACTGCCCCATGGCTGAGACCCAGAGAGGGGACTCCTCTGATTTTCTTCCCCTTGAGGTCTTCAGTTGAAGCGGGGATGGGGGAGGGGGGGAGGTACCATCTATGCCTCCAATCTCCCTTAAATCTGCCCAACAAGACTGTTATCTAAAGAGCTGGATGCAGGATTCTCCAGCTTGTGATTGGGTCCTGAGCCCCCCATGCTTCCAGACTCTCAGAGTCAGAGAGAGGGGGCAGGGAACACTGAGCACGGCAGCTGGACCAGGGGGAGGAGAAGGGAGGGATTGAGTCCGGGGGTGGCTGCAACAGAGTCAGGACCATGGTCCTGGGTAAGGCTCCACATTTTTAGTTACCTACCTGTAATCATGGCCAGGAACCAATCAGAAGCTCCCTCAGAGGGGCAGGGTCCTTGGAGGCCCCAAGCTGGGCCAGGTGTTAATTCTTTAATGTTTGGGAATAAGGAGAGAGCCGGGGAAGGAGCCAGTGTGTTGGTTGTTGGTGCTCCGTGGAGAGCTGGGATAGCACCGATTTACCAACAGATTTGGAAGTAGTTTAGTATTTTAACATCTTCTATAGCAGGGCTGGTGTGTTTCAGCTGAGCCACAGTCTTGGAGCAGAGCAAGAGTTGGGGGCAGCCGGTCCCCAAAGCCCTGGTTCCCCCTCTCCTTCCCTTTTGAGCAGCAGTGTCCCCAGAGACCCTGCCTGATTGATGGCCTTTAGGCTGGTGGATGGGCCCAGTGCTAACCTAGAGTTCCAGAGCCGTCTTGCCCCACCCCCACAACCCCGGCCCCACCTCAGTCAGCTCTCAGGGGACCCCCTCCCCAGCACTGAGCTGGAAGTGGGTGCAGCCAGCTGGCTGAAATGTGATCATTCGGTCTCCTGAGCAAGGCCGGTCAAGACTCTGCTGGTGTCACTGGGCACGACAGGCTCTCCCCGGCCAGCCCTGGTCTTGCCCCGGGACCCCCTCGGCCTCCTCTTCCCAGGAAGGGGCACAGTGACTTTTGGGGGGGAAGGGCCAGACAGCCAGACCGTCAACACTCACTGATGTTGCAGGCTGGGTGAGAGGCCGGTGTGTGAGGGCAGCCCCAGGCTCACCGCAGCAGGGTGAGGGTGGGAGCCAGCCGCAGACTCACTCTGGAAATGAGATTTGCCTTGCTATCTGTGCTCGCTCAGGCCAAGGCCTTGAGCATGAACTAACCCATCCACGGAGGTTGTGGGGGGAGGGGCGGCTGGAAGTGGGGTGGGTGGGAGGGAGCTGACACAGGCTGGAACGGAGGGAGCACCTGCTGGACTGTGCGTGTGTGTGTCCCTGAGGGGTTTGTATCTGTGCCTTTTTGTCTCCGGAAGTATATGTGTGTTTTCCTGGTTAATGTGAATGTCCTTTAAAAGACTGCAAGTGTAAGTGGTTTGCTTCCTGCTCCTGTGTGTTGATATTTCTCTTTAGTGTGTGCATGTCTGTGTGTGTGTGTGTGTGCGTGTGTGTGTGTGTACATGCACAATCACACACTCCTGATGGTTTTGTTTGACATGCCCGAGTCATGCCCAGCCCCCGCAGAAGCCTGCAGGCCCAGACACAGCCTAAGGGATAGAGCCAGGTGGGCAGGGCACCCAGGGGGCAGTCTGGGGCAAGCTGGGCCCTGGAGGTGTCACCAGCCTGGCAGGGAACAAAGGGGCAATCAGTTGAGAGGCCACAAGAGCACTAGCTGATTGAGGAAAAGGAATTAGTGAGGAGCCTCCCAGGGCCCTGCAGGGGTGGGGGTGGGGGGGCAGTAGGGAGCCCCTGGCATCCTGATTAGGGAGCAGGTGCAGCTGGGCTCACCTGAGCTGCAGGGAGGCAAGCAGCAGGGAGGGCAGGTAGAGGGGCTGGGTGCCTGGAGTGATGACCTTGAGGGGAAGAGCTAGGGTGCCCAGAGGAGGAGGGGACAGTCTGTATAGGGCAGATATCACCATTATCCTAGCAGGTCCCACCTACCCAGAGCTCTGTGGGTCTGGTAATGAGCTAAGCATTTGCCAAACAATCGTCATGACGTGGAGGCAGGTTCTATCATCCAAATGAGGAAACAGATGCCCAGAGTAGTGAGGGGACTTGCTCAAGGCTGCACAACTACTAATTCAGGTTGGCTTGACTGTAGAGCCCTCCTGTTACCCTTTATGCCACCATGCCTCTCCCCAGCCCACTGCTGCACTGCCTGTGGGGAGAAGACACAGGGGGACAGGTTTCAGGGACAGAAAAAGAGGGATTTACAAATCAACCTGACCAGCAAAGCAGGCTGACCTGGGAGGTGGTGAAATGCACGTCACTGGAGGTATGCAAGGAGTAGCTCACCAACGAAAAGCTTTCTTTCCGGGTAGGAGGCTGGGTTCCGTTTTCTCCATCACTGTAATAAGGACTTGAGCAAGCCTTTGGGTTTGAATCCCAGCTCCACCGTTTAGTCACTGTGTGACCTTGGGCATCTTGCTAGCCCTCTCTGTGCCTCACTTTTCTCATCTGTAACATGGAGCTGTGTGAGGGTTGAATGGGTAATACACATAAAGTGCTTAGAACGGTGGGTGCCTGGCCCATGGTAAGCTCTCAATAAGTTCTAACATTGTATGTTAGGTGGGGCAGAGAGGGAATGGATGGGGATGACTATGGAGGGTCAGAGAAGGGAAGAGGTGGAATTTGAGATGAAGAGAAAACAAGACAGAAATGCAGGTGCTGGTTCTGAGACTAGAGGGGTTGAGTGGGGGTTCAGTCTCCCCTGGTTCAGTCCAGACCTCACGTCTCTCACTGGGCCAGTACTTTTCCCTTCTCCCTGCTGTGCCTGTCTAGTCTCTCCTCTTCCAGTCCACTCTTTACCTCTGTTAATTTGACCATGTCACCCTTCCCCCAATCCTACCCATAGCCTTCGGTGACTCCCCTTTGCCCATAGGAGAGGTTCTCCAAGTGTGCCAGGAGAACTCAAGAGGTTGGGGATAGCCGTAGGGGTACATAGTCTGGTGTCCCTTGGGGACTTCCCAGTTCTCTTTCGATGCCAAGGAGGACATCTCAGTTTGGTGGTGGTTCGTCTCTCACACCTCTTGCCAAAAGGCGATCTGGCTCAGACACAGCATCAGCACACAACCACACCTGGTTAGAACTCAACAACACTGATGTGTTTTAAAATTAGGTTTCTCCAACCATTTCCTTCTTCTCAAATGTCTCCTCTTGGCTCCTCACGCCATGCTGTCTTGTTTGCATCCTCTTCCCCGGCTGCTTCTTCTCAGTCTCCTGTGTGGGCTTTCCCTCTACAGCAGGCCCTCTAGACCAGGTTGTACACCCCCATTGGGTTCTGCTTTGGGATCTTCCTGCCTGGGACTCTACCCAGTCCCACGGCCTTAAACACCACCAGGGATTCTCCACTGCATCTCTCCAGACTCAGAGAAATTTCCAGCTGCCTTCTTGACATCTCCACTTGAATGTCCGACAGCTATCTCTACCTAAAAGTCCAAAATGGAGCCTGAGTTACCCCAGACCTCAGTCTCCCCTCTTGCCTGCCGTTTCAGTAGGTGGTTAAACATCCAGGAGTTACCCCTGATTCCTCTCTCTTCCTTGCCTGGCCCATCCACTCCATCAGCCACACTTGTCAACTCTACCTGTAAAATATACTCAGAAATAGCCGCTTCTCTCCATGGCCCCCTGCCCCGTCTGAGCCAGCTTCCTCCCTCACCTGTATGATGCAGCAACCTCTGCACCAGCTTCTCTGCTTCCACCTCACACCCCCTCAATTCACCACACAGCAGCCGGAGGGACTTTTAAGAAACATTAATCAGATTATGTCACTCCACTGTTTAAAAGTCTCAAAGGGCATTACCTTGTGCTTATAACAAATCCAAGCCCTTCGCTTTGGCTGACAAGGCCCTGTGTGACTGTGGTCTTTTTCTGTCTGTTTCTCCTACTTCATCTCTTATATGGCTGTCCCCCTTGCCCACTCTGTTCCAGTCACACTCAGCTCAATTAAACTTTATTCTCTCTGTCCAGAACCTTCTCCTCCTTGATCTTGTGTGTTCAGTACCTTCTCTTCCTTTAGCTGTTTACTTGAGAGTCACCTCCTGAGAGAGGCCTATCCCTGACCACCCAATAGTAAAGTCACCCCCAGACATGACCACACCTGCCTTTTCTAGCTCTCTGCTGAGCAAGACATTTTTATTTGTTTCCTTTGTTTGGTTTTGCTTTCCCCCATATCATGATAAACGAAGAACATGAACGTTTAGTAGGAAGGTTACCTGTCTGGTTCATTGCTGTATTCCCAGAGCCAAAAATAGTGCCTGGGTCATTGGAGATAATTATTAATTATGTATTCATTGAATTAATAGATGGCATTTATTTTTACAGTCACCCTTGATTTATGACAAGAGTCCCTGTTTTTTCCATTTTGGATAGTGATATAAAATTTCCTTTTAAGAAATAAAGCAAAAAATATTCAATAAGAGAACTGTATCTAGAATATATAAAGAACTCTTACAGTTTGACAATAAAAAGACAGTACAATTAAAACATGGGTAAAGGATTTGAATATAAATTTCTCCAAGGAAGATACACAAATGGCCAACAGGCACACAAAAAGATGCTCAACATCATTAGTCATTAGGAAATGCAAATCAAAACCACAGTGAGACACCACTTCACACCCACTAGAATTTAGCCACTAGAATGACTAAAATGAAAAAGACAGATGATAACAAGTGTTAGCAAAGATGTGGAGAGATTGGAATGTTCATACATTACTGGTGGGACTGTAATATGGTGCAGCCACTTTAGAAATAGCTTGACAGTTCCTCAAAAAATTAAACATGGGGTTACCAGAAGTCCCAGCAATTCCACGCCTAGGTGTATATCCAAGAGAAAAACATATGTCCATGCAAAAACTTGTACATGTGTGTTGATGATGGCATTATTCAAAATATCCACATGTTGGGCTGGCCGAGTGGTGCATCGGTTAGGAGTTGGCTTGGGATGCCAGCTTTGAGCAGCAGGGCCTCGGTTCGGATCCCTCATGAGGGCAAGTGACACTGCGCCCTCTACAGCTAAAATGGTGAACAACAGCTCAACCTGGAGCTGGGCTGCCGTGAGTCGCCGGCGATGGCATAGGCTGCAGCAGGGCTGCAGTGGGCTGCCATGAGCTACCGTGAGTGGCCAGTAGCCAGCGTGAGTGGCTGGTGGCGTGAGCTGCCGTGAGCTGCTGTGAGTGACCGTCCAATGCCTGGTGACTGATCTGCCTCAGTCGGGAAGAGCGCAATGATCACAATACCAACATGGGCCAGTGAAGTGGCATCCTCCACAACTAGACTGAAGAACAAAAGGAGAGCAACTTGTCTGTTCCTCTTCCCCGATTCCCCAATGCTGTTCCCTCCCCCAATTTCCCCAATAAGATCTAAAAACAAAAAAAACAAAAAACCCCAAAAAACAAATAAAAACAAAAACAAAATATCCATATGTCCATCAAATGATGAATGGATGAACAAAATGTGGTATATCTATACAATGGAATATTATTCAGCAATAAAAAGGAATACGGTACCAATACATGCTACCACATGGATCAATCTTAAAACCAGTATGCTAATTGAAAAAAAAAGTCACAAAAGGCCACATATTGTGTGATTCTATTCATATGAAATGTCCAGAATAGACACATCCATAGAAATTGAAAATAGGTTAGTGGTTGCCAGGGGCTGAGTGGGAGGGGGAATGAGACGTGAGTGGTAATGGGCACAGGATTTCTTTTGGGGGGATGAAAATATCCTAAAAATTAGGTAGTGGTGCTGGTTGCACAACTCTTTGTGAACAGGCTGAAAACCACTGAACTGTACACTTTAAAAGGGTGGATTTTATGTTACATGAATTATATCTCAAAAAAGCTATTATTAAAACAATAAAATGAAAAAGCGATAAAGAAAAAAGCTAACAGTAGTACAGAGACACACAGATCCCTGGCAAAATTATGGAAGAAGAATGTGAATGACTGAAGTTGGCTTATAGGCTTATAAGGATAATGTCCAGGCATCCTAGTTTGACATTCAAGGCCTGCCTCCAGCTTCACGCCCTCTCTTCTCTTAATTCAGCATTGGGCTTCTCCCTGTCTCCGATACACTTAGGAATCGTTCAAGCTGCCTTGTCTTTGCAAATCTTGGCCTCTGACTGGGGTGCCCTTTCTCCTCTGCTCCACCCGGCTTAGTTCAGTCCGGTCAGTATTGGTGGGATTAATAGGTGGTGAGACACGTGCCAGGCACTGTGCCTGGTGTTAGTAATACAATGCAGAGGAGCAAGACAGACCTGGGCTGGGCCCTCAGCTGGCTCCCAGACAGAATGAGGGAGATAGAGGAGGACTTGGCAACAACTAAGTTGGAGGAAGATCCTGGGACGAGTCCTGGGGCTGCCTAAATGCAGCAGAAGAATATAACACAGCCTGCGAGATCCCGAGGGGACAGGAGGGGACATTTCAGCCCAGGAGTTAGCCAGGCAAAGAGTAGCCAGGGAAGAGTGTGGCCGGCAGAGGGAACAGCCTGGCTGAAGGCCTCAAGACAGTGTGTGGCAGGTTGGAGGGTTCATCAGAGGGTGGATGTGGTTGGAATGCAGCCTGAGAGGTGGGGGGGGGTGATGAGAAATGATCCGAGAGAGATAGTTGGGTCTGGTGATCAGGGCTCTTGCAGGGGTGCCAAGGATGCTGTAGTTTTCCAGGGCTCAATTAGATCCCGTACTACACAATATTATGGTTATTTTTCCTTCAAATCTCTGATCACCCCTGGCGTTATACATCCATCTGTTTACTGTCTCCTCCCTACTAGAAAGAACACGGATGTTGTGCCGTTCACTGCTGGGTCCCCAACAGCCAGAGCAGTGCCCAGATCACACAGACGCTTAATAAACACTCATTGAATGCGTGAATTTACGTGCCTGTCTCTTTTGCTTAAATGAATCATTTAAAGTCAGGAAATGGTTGGATTCATTATCTTGTCCTCCGGGCCTAGCACAGAGCTTGGCATACGCATGCTGCTTAATAAATACTTAAAGAATAAGTGAATGAATGAATGAGTTCTCCCCCCACAATGGGCTACAAATTCCTGAAGGGAAGGGACTGCACGATTGACGTCCCCAGTGCCCAACACATGGCCTAGCAGAGAGCAGACAGTCCATAAAGCTTCGTTGAACTGCACAAGAGTCTTCTTTGGATGGGGGCCCCTGGAAGGCCTGCAGTGGAAGCTGAAATAAGCACGCCTTCCAGGATACTGGCTCCCAGGCAGGCAGGAAGGGGAGGTAACTCTATGGCAAAGGGTCTCCGGACCGGGAGTCGCATGCTGTACCTACAGGGTCAGCCTGGATATGTGGGCTGGCCAGCAAGAACAGGAGCACCAAGAAGGGCTTTCTGGGGGCAGGCGAAGCCGCCCCTGCTCATCAATCCCTTAGCCCCACCCTCTTCTGGTGACTGGCGGGCAGCTCCACCAATGAGGTGTGGGTGCAGCTAGGGGTGGTGGTGGGATGGGACAGATGGTGGGAGACAAGGAAACCCCCATGTTCCCCTCCATCTGTTACATTTAATTGACTTCCCGCAGAAAGCAAAAAAAAAAAAAAAAGAACCGTTGCATGGATGAAATTGCTAATTAAAAGGCCCTCTGATTAGACAGACAAATATTTACCAATTATGCCTGACCCTGTCTGTCCCTCTTATGTCTGCAAACTCCCCCTTCAGCACCATGGCTGCATGACACCCAGCTGGTGGCTCTTCCACCAATCGCTCTCCTGGGGCTCAGACTGGCTACGGGGGAAACAGGGTAGGAAAGAAGCAAATACTGGCAAATAGTCGTTCAACAAACACTCCCAATGCCTATTGCATGTAGGCTCAGTGCCGGGTCCCAGGAAGCCAGAATAAGATTTTTATACACAGTTCTTCAGGTTGTATGCTGCACAAAGGCTCTTCTCTGGGAGAGTGGGGCTCCACTTGCCAACCTGGGACCCCTGGTGCCAGAGGAAGAGGGTTTTTCTTTTCTTTGCACAATGGGCCATTAGCTTGCCAAGCCATAGTCATGGGATTGTGCCCACACAGACTGGGCTAGTGACAGCTCTACAGAGATGAATATAATTCAGTTCCTCATCCAAGGACTCTTGGGATAGAGGGGGAGAAAAAATGCCTATGAGGAGTAAACAGTCATTTAGCAAACATTTATTGAGCACCTAATGTTTGCCAAGCACTGCACTGGGGGAGAGAGAGAGATGAGTAATATACATTTCCTGCCCTCCAGGAGCCTAGGCTACTTGGAAGAGATGGATGTACATACTTGAGTCCGTCCTTCCTTTTTTCCTTTCCTTCCTTCATTCCAAATAATCTTTAGAAATATCTGGGAGGTAAGAGTAAATAGCTCTGGACTCACAGCGCCTGTATTCAAAATCCTGACTTTACCACATCCTGGCTGTGTGACCTTAGGCAAGTTACGTCACCTCTCTGTGCCTCAGGCTTCCTTTCTATAAATTGGAGATAATAATGGTAACAGCATCTCAGGGTTATTATGATTACATGAGTTAATGCATGTAACTCATGCCTGATACATAGTAAGAGCTCAATAAAGGTTAGCTATTGTTATTTTTTTCCAGTACCCATTATATGCCAGGCCCTGTCCCTTGGGAATACAGAGCTAGTCGTACCAGTCCAATTACCTCTCTCTGTAGAACTCACAGCGTGGAACACACAGAGAAATCCATTAACACCCATAGGCTCACATATACACTCAGGCTATGCTGAAAGAAGGTTGGGGCGGCGGGGCATGGTTTTAGAATGAATGAGCCTTAGGTTAGAAGCCAGATGAGTCGGGGTTGTCTTAAGCCCAGGTTGAGGAAATGGAACAATTGCCTGGTAAGATAGTGAGCTCTATGCTAAAGTGCGAAGTTGCTACAGAGAGGAACCCAGCTATGGGAGCAAGGCAGGCCAATTCCACTAAGCAGGCACTGGTTTGGGGTGTGACAGCCCCCACCTGGGACAGTGGGACAAGTGTCCCAGGGACGGACCTGTGCCTGGCACTGGGCAATGTCCTGGAAATCCATTCCTCTCGCAAAGGGACACCCAGGCTTCCTGCCATGTCTGTCCATCCCCTGGGGCAGGGCCCTGAGTGGTAGGACAGCAGCAGAGGCAGAAAAGGGGCAGCCTCCTGCCTGTTTAGGAGCCCCGCGATGGGGTGCGAGATAGTTGGGTTGGCTCATTCTTGAAGGTGTGACTTGGGCACCAACTCTGCTCGTGTGACCACTGTCCACTTATTCCCCCTCAGTTTACCCGCCTGTCAAATGGGAAGAGAATGGATAAGAGAACATTAGTGCCCAGCCCTTGTTTCCTTTCTCCCATTCCCAAATTACAGACAACGTGGACTGAACACTCACCACAGGCTAAGCTGTTGCATGTAACATCTCATTTAAACCTCACAGCAACCCAGGAGTCAGCACCGTTATTGTCACACCCACTATACAGATGAGGAAACTGAGGCCCTCAGAAGTAAAGTAAGTTGTCCAGGTTCACCCAGCATGGCAATGACCGAGCCAGGTCTCACATCCAGGCCTGGCTGACCCTAAAACCTAGGAGGCGGGCAACCCCGCCCTCCTGCAGGTCAGCCCTGCCAGGCTCTCCAGGTTGGCCCCCAGCCTGTGCTGCATCCCTGGGCACACCATCCCCCCACTCCCTGGCCCCCTCCTGGGCTCATACCATGAAAGCCCCATGCAGGGCCTTCTCCTCTAGAGGGATATATATTATCTAAATTTGATAAGACAACTTAATTTCACTCTGTGTCTGTTACCGGCGATAAAACCAGGAGACTTTTATGACCCAGCATCCTCGGCAAGATTGTCAGGAACTTATTATACAAGGTCTAACTGGATTTCTCTCTTCAGATGGCTGGAAGCCACGGGCTGGAATGCAATTCGGCAACACATTTGGGGGAATAAATGCAAAATGCTTGTTCCAGAGGCTTAGATAAGGCAGCAGGCCTCCCCAAGAACTTGATCTGCCTTCCCTGGGCCCTGAAGGGTAATTCGGGGAGGCTTTGCTCTGTTGGGGAAGAAAGGGATTATGGGTTCTCTTTCCGCATCCCTTGATCTTTCTCGCCCCAGGGAAGGAATGTGGAGGTGCCTAAGACTTGGGGTTCAGAACAGCAGTTCCTGGAGAGTCAGCAATTCAGGGCAGAGGTGGGGTGAGGGAGCGGGGCCCAATGGATGGTGGAGGGTAAGACCAAAGATATGAGGGTTGTGTGCACGAAAAGAGGGGTGAAGGATTAACAAAAGCATGGGGAACTGGGTGGGTCTTTGCTTGCTGCCCAGGGATCCTCCAAGACTCATTCCTTACTGCCCTGAGATACCTGCCTCTTTTCTAAACACACCTCCAGGGCTGGTGCGGACCTTCACACACAAGGCTCCTAAACAGACCCGTCTCTCAGATGTGGGGTTCACGTACTTGGGCTTACAAATACCCTAAGATTCTGGGGCTTGCTGTCCTCACACCCCAATTTCAGAGCTCACCTCACATTCTGATATCTCCCAGGCTTGGGCTCCCAGATAAACTTGGGGTTCAGCTCAGCCTTTTTGCTTTGTTTTTCAATTATAGTTGACATTCAATATTATTTTATATTAGTTTCAGGTTAGCTTAGCCTTGATATCACCAAATGCGGACCTGCACACCCCCAAACCTGGAGCTTCATGACCAGAGTCAGCCCCAAGTTGAGAGTTCACTCTCTAGTACCAACAGCCTCCAAACCTGGGGCCGCCACACAGATTTGACACAACCCCAGATTCAGATATCTTCCCAAACTAGACTCCACCTCCTAGCTTGGGCGCCCCCAGTCTTGAGCTACCATCAGAGCCTCAGGGGTCACCCTCTGATTCAGGCTCATACCGAGCCTTGGGGGTCACTGTGGGCTCTGGCTCTCTGTGTTCAGCCAGGTGCAGGGACGCTGCCTCACTGGCAATGACCTGGGAAGTTTAGGTTGGTCCTTTCTAGCAGGCCAGGGAGGCAGCTGAGATCTTTTCCTCTGTCACCTGCCGCCCCACCGCCCCCTCCCCATGCTTCATTTATGTCCCTTTCAGTGGACTTGGGGCTCCATTAAGGGAAGTCTTGTCTCATTTTTTCAGCCTCTCCTGCCTCTTCTTCCATCTGGGCTCCTCATCCCACCTGGGTCCTTCACTTCCCAGTGTTTAGAGGGATGAGGGTAACATTTACTGAGCATCCTCTGTGTGCCAGGCCTGGCATGAGTGTGGTCTCATCGAATCCTCACCACAATCGCTCAAGCTAGATTTTTATTACGCCCATTCTGCAGATGAGGAAACGAAGGCACAGAGAGGTTAAGTCACTTGCCCAAAGGAACACAGCCCAGAAGGGTGGGAGATTTCTCTCTACCAGGATCCTGCCCCAGGACCTGGAGCAGAGCTTGGGAGTGTCCTCAGGCTTTGGGGCTGGGCCGGGGACTGACCCCTGCCTATGTGAGTGGGTGAGTTGTCACTGAGCCTAAGCTTGTATTGTTTAAAAGCAAAATGGCATTTCCAATAGACAGGAGAATGGGGGGAGCACTGCAGTGATGAAGGGCATCGGTTGCCAAGGCCAGTCACTGTTGGAGGGGGCCGGCGCAGGAGCTGGCCTTTGCCAGAAGATGATGATAAGTGGGCTGGGTCCCAGCTACAGTGTGCCAAAGGGCAAACAGAGACACAGTTTGTGTGCATGTGTGTATGTGTGTGTGTGTGTGTGTGTGTGTGTGTGTGTGTGTGTGTGGCGGGGGGAGGTGGGGTTGTCAGGAATCACTGCCACCCTGGAGAAGCCAGGACTACCCCACCTTGAGTGAAGGCCAGGAAGCGGCTAGGGCCTCTGGAATACTAACGACCTCGGGCAGGCCCTGCAGGATGCAGCAGGCAGGCTGGGTCCCGTGTGTGTCCCTGTCATCAGCTCTGCAGGCTCCTACAGCCCCAGGGTCTGGGGCTGAACCAGAGCCTGGCTGCAGTGGGGAACCCGTGACTGTTGGAACTACCACTTCCCAGCTGTGTGACCTTGGACAAATCATCTTACCTCTCTGAGCCTCAGTTACATGTCAACAGGTGCAGTGATGCAGTCCTTCAGGGCTGTGAGGGTTGGAAGGTACCCAGGAAATGATCGTTCGGGACATGGTGCTCAATATTGTAAAAGGGTTGCCATGCATAGGCTCTAACCAGCAGGCCCTCAAAATTGCCTTGAAGGGGTTTAGAGTCGGAACCCACATCCCTCAGCTGAGAGTGGTTTTATTTATTTTTTTAAAAAAGAGAAACAAGTAATATAATCCTCAAAGGATTTTCCCTCTTGGCTCTAAAAAAAACAAAAAACAAAACAAAACTAATATCTTCATTTCCATTCCCCCTTTTAAGCTAATTTGTGGAAAATTAAAAAGGGGAACTCGCGGAGGCTGGCATTTTAATTGGATCTTGTCTGGCGTCCTCCCTAGGATTCCCTGATTAGCTTCCTCCATTAAACTCTTCGTGCTTCACTTCGTTTAGCCAGGTTGTTGCCCTTGGCAGGGCTGCCTAGGGCCCAGGTATCTTGCCACGGAAGAGAAGGGGGTTTCAGGCTCAGCTACCCCGGAGGCTTTTGGGTCAGAGTGGCCCAGGTTGGAATTTCGGCTCTGTCCCCTTGATGGCTGATCTGTGCACAGCACCCTGCTGGCTGCATCCAGGTCCTCATCTGGGGAAGGGGTTCGCCTGAATGATGTCACTGAGCCCCTACAGACAAGCAATAAATACATGGTGTTTCCTTCTCCAGCCCACCTCCAAGATGGGGGAGTGGCTTTCACTGGCTGAGAGAGGGCTAGCTACCCCACCCTGCCTGTATGCCCCGAGTGCAGAGCTTTCTCCTGCATCCATCAGCCATCTAGCCTCTGATTAAAAAGACAGTTTGCTGCTTCCCCCCCCCCTCCGCTTTCAGGGATTTGAGTAATAATAAGGACAATGATGTTTCTTGAGTGCTTACTTCCTGTCAAACGTGTTACCTGCAGAATCTTATTTTGTCCTCATGACAACCGGGGGAGGAAGTTAGCTATCATTATCTTCCCATTTTATGGATGAAGAGACTGAGGCTCAGAGAGGTTCAGTCACTTGCCACACAGCTAATTGAAGTGGTAGAGCCAGAACTAGAATTCAGGTGGTCTGGACCCCAAGACTCCCCAACCCGACCTCAGTTTCCCAGTTTTGAAATAAAGTGTGTTTCTCCCAGCCCTGGGTTCTTGGCAGGTCCCTATGGGGCTCTGATAGTGGCTCCCTGGCAGCCAGCCTCCTCCAGTGGTTGAGAGGGACACCCAGGGTCCCTCACTCCCCCACCCTGAAGGCCCAGCCCTGAGATGGGTCTCCCTTCTCCACCCTGCAGGGGGCTGCAATCAGTGCTAATCAGCCCAGGCTAATTACTCAGCCCGTGGGGAGGTGAGCCCTCGCTGTGCCAGGAGGGTTCCAGCCCAGGCTTGCTCAGTGGGACACTGGCATAATGCTTTTCCTCTCTGGGTCTGGGTTTCCCTGGCTACATATAGGTGTGGGTGAAGGCAGCAGGTCTTTAACTCTGAAATGCAAGGGAAAGATTCCCACAGCTGACCTCAGAGAAAGCGAGGGTGGTTGCAGAGCTCCTGACGGGAGGTGTGGGCTCAGCCCAGCTGCCTCCTTTAAAACCTGGCCCTGCCCTGACCTGCTGGGGTTACTAATTTAGCCTGGTCAACTCTCACTTTTCCCATCCACTCAATGGGGAGAAGGTCAAGTACTGACATCCGCTTAAAATGGTTGTCTTGAGGATTCAGAACCTAGAACGGCTCCTGACACATTGTAAGTGCTCAGTAAATGGCCGCAATGGTCAGTGAGCATTTTGCTTGCGTTATCTCATTTAATTCTCAAGGCAACTTGATGAGGGAGGCATTATCACAGATGGGGAAACTGAGGCTCGGAGAGGAGAACCCCCTTGCTTTGTGGAGCTGTCATCCATTTACTCTGGGCATTTACAGAGCACATCGTGTACCGTGCTCCAAGCCCATCCCTGAGACAGACAGAGTTCCCACCCTCTTGGGGCTCGTGTTCCAGCTATTTGAATCCCCACCCCTCTGGCTGTGCTTGGGAGGGAACCCTCCCTAACCCCTTGTAGTAGCTGGGGAGGAAAAAAGGAGAGGTCCCAACTAATGGATGTCCTTGGGGGGGTTCGGATGCCTAATGATCCTTTTTCCTCTCATACACAGCTCATGTAAATTTCTTTTATAATTACACTGAAAGCTATTTAACTATCTAATTTAATTTTTTTGTGTGAAAATAAATAGCTAACGTGGCCCTAGGTACTGGCATAAATACTTCGGGCAGAATGGCCGGGATTGCTGCTTGTGCAGGCCTGACTGGCTGCAATACACACTTAATAAGTGGGCCTGTGCCCAGCCCCCCCTACCCCCCCACTCCCGCCCCGCCTGAAGAGGCGAGGATTTTGCTGACTCAGCCAGAGGACAGGCAAACACGATCAGGGCCATGGTGGTAATGTGGGGAGGGGGGGAAACGAAGGGAAAATATGCTGGTTAATTAATTATCCGTCTTTGTACATCCATAACTTTTTATTAAACAAATATGCAAATGCCGCCTAACCGGCTGCCTTCACCTGGGTCTGCTGTGGTGATTTTAATCTGTGGCTGGGCCTATGGGGAGCAGGAGTTGGCAAAGTGGACCAGGGTTGGGCCAGTCTCTCCTTTCTCCCTGCCTCATTTGCTATGGCTCCCCTGGTCCGCTGGGCCCAGCATCATGACTCTGTTTTAACTACCCAGGCCCAGTGGATTCTGCCTTCATCATTCCTCAGCATTCCTATCTCTCTTCCCTGCTGCTGGCGCTCAGGGTCAGGCACCACCCTCTCTTGCTCTGTCTTCTGCCTGCTCCTTCAGCCTCATTTCCTGTCCTCTCCCTCTTGATAATTATGCCTCAGCTATCCTGGCCTCCAACCAATCCCACTCCACCTCAGGACCTTTGTAGTAGATATTTCTCTGCCTGCGATGCCGTGTTCCCACAGCCCGCTCTTTCTTGTCATTCAAGTTTAAGGTCAACGTGGCTAATGTGGTCACTTTTGCTTTTATGCTACCCTGCTTAATTATATTTTTCACAGCACCAATCGCTTTGATAATTTTCCTTTTCATTTATTAGTTTTGTAAGTTGATTTCTTTCTCCCGCTAGCATGTGATTTCCAAGATAGAACAGCCTCGTGTTATTCATTGCTGTGTCTCCAGTGCCTAGAACAGCACATATAGTTGACCTTTGCTAAATATACATTATCCGAATGAATAAATAAAGGAAGGAAGGGCTTCCTCACTCCTCTCCTTGTTCCCAGCTACCCTCTTCTGTTTTTCACGCCATTCAGGGTAGTCTCTTAAAAACACAAATCTTACTGTGGAAACCATCATGGCTCCCCAGTGCTTTGGAATAATATCCAAGTTCTTTCACCTGCCCCTTGATGACCTGGCCTCTGTTTGCCTCTCCAGCTCCTTCTCTGTCCACCCCAGCTCTCTTCCTCCTAGACACTCATTGGCTTTCACACAAAGCACCACTCTTCCACGTGAGCCTTGGCACAGATTGTTCCAGCTGCTAAATTCCCTTCCATACCCTTCTTTGCTTGGCCAATTCCACCTTACCTTTTGCTTCTCAGATCAGGCATCACCTCCTCCAGGAAGGCTTCCGGCTTAATCTTCTTTGCCTTCTTTTGTTGATGCACCTATTATCTCACTCTTACTTTTCTGCTTCTCTCTCCAGATGGAGAGCTTCAGTGGGCCAGAGATGGTGTCTAATGTCTTATCATTCAGGCAACAATCGAGGAGCTGGGATATTAACCAGATTCTGGATTAAGAATGTGGATTCTGGAGCTAGCCTCTCTGGCTTCATATCTCAGCTCCACTATTTACTGGCTGAGCTAGATACCTCTTAAGATGGCCCCCAATAAGGTGGTGACATCTGGTATACCCACCTTTGTGTAGTACCTTCCTCTTGAATATGGGCTGGACCTAGTGACTTGCTTCTAATACATGCAATACAGCAAAAGTGATGGATGTCACTTTTGAGAGTAGGTTATAACAAAACGGAGGCTTCCATTGCGGGCACCCCGTCTTTCTTGCTGTCTCTGAGGGAGGTCGGCTGCCATGTTGTGAACTGTCCTATGGAGAGGCCCACATGGAAGGAACTGAGATCTCCAGCCAATAGGAGTGAGGACCTGAGGCATCCAGCTAAGCTGTGTGCCTGGATTCCTGAACTATAAAAATATGAGATAATAAATGTTTATTGTTTAAGCTTCTAAGTTTGGGGCTTATTTGTTACCCAGCAGTAGATAACTAAATACTGACTGGATGATCATGGGCAAACTACTTGGCCTTTTCTCAAACTACTTGGTGCCTCAGTTTTTATATCTATAAAATGGGGATAATAATCATACCTATCTCATAGGGTTATTGTGGGGATTAAATGACTGAGTACTTAGAACAGTGCCTGGCATACAGTAAGTGCTGTATAACTGTAACTATTACCATACTCTCAGCACTTTGGAGGTGATTAACAAGCGTGGAACGAAAGTAAACATGATAAGAATAATAGTTACTGTTTATTGCTCTCTTGGCATAAAGTTACAGCTTCTTAAGATGGTGCTCAAGGCCCTTTATGATCCCTCCAACTCCTGCCAGCTTCATGACTGTAGTGCTGGCCACTGTGTTCAGCTCATCACATCTCATCTTCTCCTTACAACATCCCTATAAGGTAGGGACTATTTTTTTACAAATGTGGAGACCTGGGTTCAGAGAGGTTAAGCAACTTGCCTAAGGTCACACAGCCAGAACAAGATTAAACTAGGATTTGAATCCAGGAACGTTGGGCTTCTGGTTTAGCTTATTTGTATAATAAGTGCCTCCCATGGGCCTGGCATAAAGTAGGAAGTGTGTACGTGGTCACTGAATGACTGCCTGCCAGCCTCGATGAATATTGCTTTTTCTACCACCTCCCATTTGTCAGGTGAAAAAGCAACAAAAAAGCTTACCCCTGCCAAGAGACTTTGAAGAGCAATGCTTAACCCAGAGGACTGACTCACTAGCGGGGAATGGGGCCATCAGCCTAGCGACCCTGCTCAGTGGCTTGCTTTAACAGAGGAGGAGGAGGTAGCGGGAGCCAGCAGGGAGAGCTGCCCATTAGCCCTAATTAGCAGCCCGTCTGGAAAAGAGCTTGGGCTGAAATTAAGATGCTGTCAGTGGGTCCCAGCTGGGTTGTAGCAGAGTGGCAGCTGCAACATTTCCAGAGCTTGAGCTTGAAACATTCATTTGGGAAGGCCTCTCTGCCGGACTCCACCTGGACCCAGTGGCCTCTGGGGGATGGGGGCAAGGTGGGGGAGGCAGCAGACCTTCTCCCAGCGAGGCAATGATCACCGAGACCTCCCTCATACACCACAAAGTCCCCAGGTCTTGGCTATCTCATGGGTCATCCCATAGTCCTGGGAGATGGCACCTCTGTAGCCATTTTGCAGAGGAAGAAACAGAGGCCTTGAGAGTTTTAATGGTGTGCCCAAGGCCACACAGCTAGGAAGTGGCAGAATTGGGGGAGGCTTCTGAACCAATGCCCTGGGTCCAAGCCTGGGGGTGGATGGGAAGGGGAGGCCTAGAAAGATCCTGATTAGGGTTTGGGTGGGGGAGTCACCAAGAGGACAGGGGACAGCGCCTGGGCTCCAAGTCACCATCTCCATCCCCTCCTCCCAGCCCTGGGGGCTGGACAGAGGTCCTGGTGTCCCCCCTTTAGGGAAAGAGACAAGTTATGTGAAGTAGTAGAGGTGGGCTGGGCTTGGGGGGAAGTGGGTAGAAGATCAGGAAAATCAAGAGTCAGGAAGGATCCAGCCTGCTTCCAAATCTCCACTTCCTCTTTTAAGGTGCTAAGAATAAATCGGGATTTGAAATCAAACTGAAAAGAAAATCACAAAAAATCCTAAAGCTGTCTTCCGAGAAATCAATGGCAGTGATTTGTGGAGCAGATGTGCCGAAGGGGAAGCCCTCGTGGACAGCGCCAGGGGCTGCACGTGGCGGGAGGTGGGCCAGGAGGTGCCTGGGACTAACGATGCCCGTCCCTGAGTTGTCAACGTTGTTCTTATAATAACAGGTAATGTGTCGAGGGCTTATTCCGTACTCGATGCTTGCTGAATGTTTTGTAGAGATTAACTCTTTAATCCTTGCAATTAACCTTATATAGGAATAGGCACAGGTGCATAGATCGGTCCTTCTTTTGTAGTTGAAATAGGCGCAGAGCGTGAAGACCCTCGTTCCGGGTGGAGAGTGAGATTTCAAGTCTACTTTTGTCTGTCTTCTGAAACTGGTGGGTGTCTCAGCTACACCAGGATGAAATGGGAGGATGGGGTTCAAATTCCCTGCCAGCTCAGAGGGAGTCCACGATTTTCACCTCAAAGGTCGACTTAGATCTTGTCCTGTGAGAATGTTTTGAAAAGGGAGGGGAGAGAGCAGGTGGATAATGGCTGCGTGGGGCGCATTAGAGGTGGGGTCACTTCCTGGAGGGGAGGCTGGGGCCCCACAGAGGACCAACATCTGACCCATCTCAGACCTGGAATGACTGGGAATTTCCCCTGACCCTGTGGTTTCTTTTGTCCTCCTAGACTTAGGCCAGAGGTTGGCAAACTACTGCCTGTAGACTGGCCCCACCTGTTTATGTCAATAAACTACTGGAACATAGCCATGCCGACTCATTCACAAAGCTGAAAATGTTTACTCTCCCTTTATAGAAAAAGTTTGCTGACCCTCATCCTAGACAATATAATCATCCCCTTTTAGACCTCAGAATTCTAGAATATCAGAGCTGATTGCAGCTGTAGAGGATATTCTGTCCAACTGAGGCACAGAGAGGGAAAACGACTTGCCCAAAGACACACAGCAAATAGTGGGAGATTCAAGGTGTGAACCTTTAGCTCTTGTGTTGGACCGAAGCAGTGGCCAGGCAAGTCAGCTCCAGGAAACCCTGAGTGTTACCATCAAGCTGGGTGTGTCCAAACATGCAGCTTGCAGGGTCCCAAGGACCCATAAGTAGCATTAAGTAACACTGAATTGTCACCTGGTAAGAAAGGTGCCTCCTCCTCAGTTCTCTTTCATTCTCCTATGTCAAAGAGAAAGGATAGGTTTGGTGCCAGTGTGTCTTTAACCCCTCTCTCATACTTAGTAATCTTCCTTAGTCATAAAGGGGGTGCAAGACTTGGGCTGAAGCCTTCGGCAGGCAACGTTATCAGAACAGGCATTAATGCCATTGTTTTACTTGAATGTGTTTCTTTCCATGCCACCATCTAATGTCCTATATTACTGTTTTCCCACTTAATGTGCTGATGTAAGTTTTGTTTTCCAAATAAAATTAAGTATAAAAAAGGGGTTATTCGAAGAAAAATATTCAGTAAATAAGAGTTAAGTTGGTACTTGGATACAGCAGAAATCATGAATATGGAATTTGAATGGCTCAGAAAGCACTGATCGATGCAACAATACTTCTAGCACTGAAGTTCCATGGCTCTGTGAGTTAAGAGCAGAATCGTCTCAAAGCGAGGGTGGAACTGCCATGCATGGTGGTGCAGTGGCTGGCCACTGCACAAGGTGGTCAGACCCTCACCTGGATGAAGGATCACTTCTACTTCACATGAAGGTGTGCTGTGGGCCGGCAAGCTCCCTAGCCAGGTCCCATCATCTCTGCCTTCTGACTTGAGATATATTGATAAATTCCATGGGGTGGGACATCTTAGAGGCAGCCAGGTGACTGGCAAAGGTCAGAGGTTAGATGTTGCTGAGGTGGAGGTTACTCCCTGTTGCCATGTGGTCATCCCTGCCTGCAGTGAGGCTGTTCCCGTCTCAAGCACTGTATGGCAATGCTGACCTTGGTGGCATTGGGTGACTTAGGTTTGGAGGCTGCCAACTGCTGTCCGCAGGAGCCAGGCCTTGGAGTCAGATCGGCCTGGGTTCAGGTGCTGACTCTGCCACATCCTTGCAGTGTGAGTTTAGGCAACTTCCCTCACGTCTCTGAGCCTCAGTTTCTTCATCCACGAAGGGGGCTCTTTAGTGCTTGGACGTGACTCCCAGGGTTGTCCTGAGGGTGAAGATTAGGTGGTGTAGGGGAGTGGGTGGCATGCAGTGGGTGTGAAATAAATGGCAGGTAGACTGAGCCTTCCCCATCCTGGGGTGGCCCTCTGGGAGGTACTGGGTGGTCAGTTCTGCCAGAGGTCATGGCTGGGTCTACACAAAGCCGGCATCTGCAGGCGCTGGGCTGACTCCCACAGCCCATGCACTCCTGCCTCAGTCTACCTGCCTACCCTGCTGCCAGGATGAGTTGATGACAATTGGCTCCCCAGATGGCAGGCAGCTACTGACGTTTTTATGGACAGTTTACAGGTAATGAATGAGCTTTCCTTCCAGGACCTGGGGACATTCTAGGAAATTGTATTTGGGTTGGAGAGTGGGAGGGGGAGAGTAGGGCCAAGAGGAAAGAGGCCCCCTCTGCCTCTACCCACCTCCATCCCCACTGCAAAGGAGAGAGTCAGGTGAAGCCATTAGGCCCACATGGGGACCCAGAACTACTAGGGGTTGGGCAGCAGGCAGGCTTCTCTTTTTTCTCAGATTACATTGTGCTGAACTTGGGTCTTGGAGGCTGACTGCCTGAAATTACATGTGGCACTAATTGTGCTCCCAAGGTCATTCTTTCTTCCTTCCATATATTCATCGTGTATGTACCGTATTGCCCCACGTATAAGACGCACCCTTTTTCGAAAAATTTGGGGTCTAAAAACTGTGTGTGGGGCTGGCCGAGTGGCACGTTGGTTAAGAGCTGGCTTGGGACGCCAGAGGGCCCGGTTCGGATCCCACATATGAGGGCCAGTGACACTGCCCTCTGCAGCTAAGATGCTGAACAACAGCTCAACCTGGAGCTGGGCTGCCGTGAGTCGCTGGCGACGGTGTAGGCTGCAGCCCCTGTGGCAGTGGGTTGCCATGGGCTACGGTGTGTAGCCAGCAGCCAGCGTGAGCGGCCAGCAGCCGCAGTGAACGGCCGTCCAGAAGCCGGCGACTGATCTGCCTCGCCAGAGAAGAGCACAATGATGGTGCCAACTTGGGCCAGTGAAGCAACGTCCTCCACAACTAGACTGAAGAACAGAAGGACAGCAACTTGTCTGTTTCCCTTCCCCCAATTCCCTAATAAAAACATCTTTAAAAAAAACCAACAAACCAAAACAAAAAAACTGGGTGCGTCTTATACAGTGGTTGTATGAGCGCAAAAACAAGCATGAAAAAAGCAGGAAATGCAAGTAAAAAAAACTACAACCACTATATAAGACGCACCCAGGTTTTAGACCCCAAATTTTTTGAAAAAGTGTGCATCTTATACATGGGGAAATACGGTACACATCCATCATCCATCCACCCATCCACCATCTACCCATCCACTGTCCACCCATCCACCATTCATCCACCATCCATCCATCTACAATTCATTCATCCGTCCATCATCCACCATCCACCATCCATCATCCATTCATCCACCATCCATCCAACGGATAGTTATGGAGCACTCTCTTTGGCCAGGCGCTCGGTAAGGTTCTGAGGATAGCGTGGTAGGGTGGTGAACAGGACAAAGAAAAAGCCCCTGTTCTTCCCATGAGCATCCACTCACCTATTCATCTACTCAAAACATGGTTACTGAGCTCCTATTATGTATGTGCCAGGCACATGGCTAGTGGAGACACAGTGATGACCAAAAGGTGCATCGTCTCCACGCTCAGGGGCATCAGTAAGGATGCTGTCCCAGGGCGTTAGGGATGGACACCGACGGGTACTCCTGAGAATACAGGTGATGAACCTGCAAGGGCGCTGGCGATGAACACTGATGGTGCCCCCACACCCATCATTGATGAGTACTGATGGTATCCTCAGGGTATTGGTTCTAAGCATTGATGTGCTCCCGGGGACATTGGTAATGGCAACTGAGGGTCTCCCAGGGCATCAAGGGTGGGCACTGGTGCTGAGCACCTAGTGGTGTTCTCAATGACATCAGTGATGGGAACGAGGAGGAACCGTTCTTTGCTTCTGCTGGAGATCTCAGTTCACACTCCTCGTTCGGCCTCTCTTCCCCAATCAATGAAAGCTCCTGCAGACAGACAGACCCCAGGATGACCCTGCAGCCCACAGCGTGATGAGATGGTGGCTGTCTCCCCAGCTGGAGGCCGATTGACCCCCTTGCCCGGGATTCTCTCTGTGGCTAAAATGTCATTTCCCACCAAAAAACCCCTCTTTCTTGCAATTACTGAGAATTACTTATGAAGAGAGAGACAGTGTGTGTGTATTGATTGCCATCGTCGAGAAGCTCAGGAATCATTTAGAGTAGATTAACCTAACTTTCTTTTGCCTTTTGGGAAGTTGGGCTACAAGTTATTTAAGGAGATTAATCAGCTCATCAGAGAGCCAGACCGTCTTTCTACCACTTCTGTCTCTTTCTGGATTAACTGGGACCATGTCATTTTCACCATACCTTCAACATATCTCTTTCCCACCACCCTGCCTGTATTTCCACCATTACTGCCCAGTTCAGTTAAGCAGGGTTCTCTGCAGGCTCCTTAGGAACGGGTGGGCACATCTCTGGCTGCCATTAGTTTACCCGGATGATCTTGTTGCCCAGATCCCAATCTGGGCACAACTTCAGAGAGGGCCAGGCCACCCCGGGCAAGTCTCCCCCATCCAAGCCCCTGGCTCTCTGCAGCTGTCACATAGCAAGTGTCCAACCCTTCCATTCACTAAAAGGCAGTGGCTTCCAGAGGCTTTTCTGCGAGGCTTGCACATTGATTCTGCAGATGTCAGTCCTACTCATCCACTTTGAGTTCCCAGGTGCAGCTCAGGCCCTCCACTTCCCTTCCAGGAAGCCATCCCAGATTGTGCCATCATTCTGGGAACATTGGTTCTGCTTAGAGAGGCGGAAAGGAGGGGAGGTAAAAGGAGAGAAAGGAAGCCCGAGAGAGGAAGGGAAAGCAGAGAAGGGAAAAGGCAATGAGAGGGCTGGGGAGGATTCAGCACCTGCCTGACCCCATAACACATCTTATGAGTTCACCAGGTGCAGGTGGAAAAGGGGCAGCTCCTGGAGCCAGACAGGCTTGGGTTCAAATCTCAGCTCCAGCCTTTCCTGGCGGTGTGACCTTGGGCAAGTCACTTCACCTCTCTGAGCTTCAGGTTCCTCATTATTTAAATGGAGCGATAACAGTTCCTACCTCACAAGGTTGTTATGATTGCAAATGAGCTCGTGTATGTCACATGCTTAAAATGGGGCCTGGGGCTTAGTAGGCGCTTTCCCAATAGCAGGTAGCTATTGCCAGGTCCCAGACATGATGACAGGACTCTGGACAGGTCCTCTGTGAAGACTTGCGGTGTGGTCTGGGTCTTCATCTGTGCCTTGGAGAGCTCCGTGCCTCCCTGCCCCCGCCCCATCCCCTGTTCCCAGGTAGATGCAATCAGGACAGCAAGTGCACCTGGGTCTCTGGGAGAAGAGGCCAGAGGTCTCAGCTCCTGGGTGCTGGGCTGGAAAACAGCTTCTTTTCAGAACATTGCAGGCCCTCGCTGTCCCCTCTCTGCCATTTCTCTCCTCTTCCAGGAAAAAAGTTTGAAGTTGAATGGGTCCCGAGGTGGAATATTTTCCAAATGTCAGTGCAATCTGTGGTACATTACAGCTAAATGCGATCATCTCAGTGCCAGCCTCTGAATGTCAGCGCACCAAGTGTGATGGGGCTACAAACAGCGGGTTGACAGGTGGGGCCTCAGCACCCCTCTCCTGGGAAATCGCCCTGGCTAGGGAGGGGACTGGGCCATCTCTGGGTTCAGCGGGCGGGGAACATGGGCCTCTGCGGGGACATGCAGTGGGCTAGCGAGGGGCCCTGTGCGTTTTGTGTGTGCATACATGTACACTTTCCTTTTCTCTGTGCCCGTACGCCTCCTCACTGTCACTGTGTGCTGGTGTGCACATGTTCAGACACCCTGGCAGGGTGTTCACTGGACACAGATTGAGGTCCGTGTGCTGCTGTGTATTCATATCCTTCATCTCCACGTGTCACCATACGTCTTTGTGTTCACACATTAGTAGAACTCCTGGAGTGATGCACACACATACCACACATTCGCACTAACCGACCATGAGGCCCTATGCATCTGTGTAGATACGGACACCATCTATCTCACGATGCCTCTTATATTTGTTGTGTACACTATCTTCCTGTGCCTCTGTGTACGTGTGTGTGTGCAAGTGTGTGGGTTCCTGTGTATGTGTGATTGTGTGTGTATATATATGCAACCTCAGGACTTCAGCCTCGTGTGTGTGTGTTCGCGTGCGTGTGTGTGTGTGTTTGCGTGCGTGTGCATGCGCGTGTGTCTAGGTTTGTAAATCCCATTTCAACTACAATAGTAGAAGGGGAAACTGGAGTGGGAAGTGGGGGCTTCTCACTCGCTACCCTCCTGGTGGGGGGATTTTGATGGCCGCCTGTTCTGTGGAGCCTGTGATTGGCTGGGCGCGATGGGGATTAAATTGCCTCCAATTACCAGCGAGTGAATGGTGAGCTGTGAGGCCAGAGGGATGGTGTGTGCCTGCCAGGATCTGCCAACCACAACGGGATTCAAAAGCCCTGTGTCTGCAGATGGCCCCTGCGTGTCTATGGGTGCGTGAGCACGTGAATGCCTGTGTCCATGTGTCTTGTGTCTTTGCGTGTGGGTATATGAGCCGATCTGCAATGTGTGTGGTTGTGAGATCATAGATGTGTCTGTGTGTCCATCAGCATGGCTGTCATTGTCCTGTGTGGGTGTGCTAGCATGCGTCTGTGTGTGGGGGGAATGTGTGTGGGTTGTGGTCTGTGTCAGTGCGTGTCTCCTTGGCTGTGAGCAGGCTGTGAGTATGTATATACGTACTGTGTGTGCCTTTGTGCGTGAGGATTCTGCACGGGTGTCTTTGTGTGTGTGCCTTCATGTGCACGGGTGGGTCACTGGGGTTTTCTCTGAGGAGAGAGAGATAGAGAGAGAGAGTGTGTGTGTGTGTGTGTGTGTGTGTGTGGTGTGTATGGTTAACTATGAGGGTCTGAGTGAATCAGTAGGTGTGAGGAAGAAGAAGGGAGGAAACTATGCCCAGCCCTACCCCATCCCAGCTGGTGGCGAGGGTCCCAAGGCCTCTACCCTCAGACTGCACCAGTTTCCACCAAAGGGCGGGAAGACTCACACATTCCTAGTGAGGGAGCCTGGCGAGGGGTCTGTGGTGACAGCTGGTGCTGAGTCTGGAATAGGGGGTGTTCTGGGGTGAGTTGTGCCTTCCTAAAATTCATATGTAGAAGTCCTAACCCACAGTACTTAGGAACGTGAGCTTATTGGGAAGTAGGATCATTGGCTATAATTAGTTAAGATGAGGTCATACTGGACCTGGGTGGGCCCCTAATCCAGTATGACTGGTGTCCTTCTAAAAAGAGGAAATCTGGACAGAGAGACAGACACAGAGAGAAAAGAACGCGAAGAGACACAGGGGGAAGACAGCCACCTACAAGCCAAGGAGAGAGGCCTGGGACATATCCTTCTCTCCCCGCCCTCAAAAGGAACCAACTCTGGTGACACCTGGATGTCAGACTTCTAGCCTCCAGGACTGTGAGACAATAAATTTCTGCTGTTTAAACCACTCAGCTTCTGGAGCTTTGTTACGGCAGCCTGAGCAAACTAATACAGGGGATGTGGAGTGTTAAAGTGCTTCTCCGTCTAGCTCTCTTCTGCTCCCAGAAGACCCATTTCACAGGTGCCTGAGCGGTAATTGGCAGGCTGCCACGTCTTCACTCTGCCCGGTGGGATCCACCAGGCTCCCTCCAGCTGGAAGCCAGTGAGGGACCCCAGGCTTTCAGCCCCTTTCCGAGCTTAGAGGGGGGAGGAAGGCTCACCCCATCCCTCCTTCGCCCATGCCAAGCCCCCGCACCTATTTCCAGATGGCTGCCATTTATTTTGATCTTAACGCTATGCCAGGGCTGAGCAAGGCACTAGTCTGAGTCCTACCAACATCCTCATGAGGTAGGTACTATTTTTAGCCTCATTTCCCAAAGGGGAAACTGAATCACAGGGGGTGAAATAAGTGGTCTAAGGTCACACCTTAAAATTCTTGACTGTTGGATCAGAAAGGAACTTTAGGGATCATTTAGGTCACTCCTCTCACCTACCCCCCCCCATTTTACAGCTGGAGAAACTGAGGTCCAAGTGGCTCCTCTCCCTTCATCCACTCCTGATGCTTCCTCAGAGTTCACCCTTGACCCTTCTGATCACATCACTCTGTCCCCTCCTCAGACCTCCTTTGCTCTTATGACTTCAGCTACGCTGTAGACGAAGGCGACCAGCAAAACATCTTCTTGAGCTCCAGCTCTGAATTTCCACGTCTTGTGCACATGGTTTGCAGGTCCCTCAAACTCAACATGCCCCAAATCAAACTGACTTCTCATGATCCCAGATCTAAGGTGTCTCCTGGGTCCCCTGGCTCATTACCAGCTTTGTTGTCCTTGTCACTCAAGCCTGAAGCCTCTTACCCACCATCCCCAGGTCTAGTCAACTGCTGACTCCCGCTGGGTCTTCCTCTTAACTATTTCTCAAATCCACTGTTGCCAACCTAGTTTAAGCCTCGAGGTCTCTCTCTGAGATTCCTGGATCAATCAGCTTCTCGTATCAGCTTAGAATTAGGCTTGGCTGCTTGGGACAGAAAACCAAAATAACAATGACTTCAACAGTTGCAAGTTTATTTCTCTCTCATGTAAACCAAGTGTGGATATGGGCAGTTCAGGGCTGGTATGGTGACTCCATGAGATTGAAAGGAATCAGGTCTCCTTCTAGTTTCATTGTTTGACTCTCCATAGGGTACAGCCTTTGTCTGTGGCCCAAGGTGGCTGCTTGAGCTCCAGCCATCTCAGCTGTGTTCAACCAGCAGGAAGGAGAAAGGAGCAGGAAAAAAAGGCAAAAATCATGGTCAACAGTCTTTTAAGGAAGTGTCTTAGAAGCTGCCACATGACACAATTCTGCTTAGATTGAACTGGCTGGGACTCAGTCCACTTAATACACAGTTGTGATGGAGGCTGGGAAATGTGGTCCTTGTAATAGATGGCCATGTGCCCAGCTAAAAATTGGGGATTCTCTGATTTTAAAAGGTGAGAATGTGAGCGTCTTAGCTCTTCAGTGGTCTCTCTCCCTCCTCTCACCCTCTAATCTACTTTGAACACAGCAGCCAGGGTGATCCTTCTAAAAGATCAATACATAGAGTTGGCAAATCCATACATAGAGTTGCCAGATGTGACAGATAAAAACACAGGACGAGTGTTTTAGTACAAGCATGTCCTATTTAAGAGATACTAATGCTAAACCAATTACTGGTTATTTATCTGAAATTCAAACTTAACTGGGCACCCTGTATTTTATCTGTCAGCCCTATTTGTACACTTTTCATTGTTCCTCATCGTTCTTGGGCAAAGGCCCAAGTCCTTTGGAAGGGCTTACCGGGCCCTTTATAATCTGTCCTCCAAATGACCTGTCTAGGTCCTGTGTTTCCTGGACAAGCGCTGCACTTCTACAGTGTCCCCAAGCCTTCAAGCTTTTACTTAAGTTGTTTCTTCGGCCTGGAATGCCCTTCTCCATCTGAGAAGCCCCACGCATCCAGGAGGGACCACGGCCTCTGGATCTCTATATTCCTGTGACATAGTCGGGGTGAGAGATTATTTGGTAAATGAAATGACAAGTCCAAGGCTGCACAGCAAATGAAGGGCAAGGTTGGAGCCACGTTGACTCCTGCACCAGGGTGGGCCCACACGGGCCCGGTGCGGGGTCTTCATTCCCTGCAGCCCACTTTGGAGGATGGCGTCCCCAGCACACAGGGGGTTAAGCCAGCCTTAGCGTGGGGAGCTGGAGCCCTTAGAGTCCGTCCTGACAATAAAGCTAATGAATCTTCCTTGCCGCTTTCTCTTGCACAATAACATTTAATCATCATTTGCACAGCAGATGAGAAGTTTGCGGCAGATGTAATTTTGCGTGAGTGGCGATTTCTGCGTGTGGGCACCATTCCTGCTGTCCCCAGCACACCTGACAATCTGAGGCTGGGGCAGGCTGCACTCCGGGGGGGCACATGTGCACCCACGTGCCAGGGCTCTGACCCCACACACGTGTGGGAGATAGGCTTCAGGGGCACGTGTCTGTTTGCGCGCATACTTGCATGTGGAGTTAGGCACATGACACAGCGGGGGGTGAGCCATGGTGGACCTGCCTGGAAGTGCACGTGGACAGAGGCGGTTAGGTGCCCAAGACAACTGGTGTGGAAGTGGAGATACACACGTAGATGGGGAGATGCACGGGGGTGTGCGCGACATCGCATGTATGTGCGAGCTTGGTGTAGATCTGAGTGCTTATTGGAGATGCCTGTTTAGATCCTTTTAAGTCAACTTGTATATTATGTGCAGAGAGACCGCACATGTGCTCAAATGTGCAAACACATCCATGGGCACCGCACACTTGAAGTGAGAGTTTGTAACTGACTGTTCTTGAGGCTACACATGCATGACAAACACGTGTATGGAGCTGAGTTCATGTGCACAAGCACATCTGAGGGGATACACACATATGTACTGTGTGCCTACATGGGAGTGTCTAGGTATGTGCATATGTTTGTGAATGTGTATGAGTGCATGCCTGAATGGGAAATGTGTTGGCTCATGGAAGCATGTCACACATGTCACACACGTAAGAGAACACATCTATGGAAGGCATGTATATACTTTGGGTACAAATGTGAGTGCACATGTGACAGTTTGCCTCTAGCGTAGGCATGTGACCACGTGTGCAGACCTACAGGGATATGCTCTGGGTACATGGCTGTGAGCATGCATGTGTCTGCACTGTGCACCAGCTGGGAACATGTCTGAGGGTACGCGCATGCTGCATCACGTGTTGACATGAAGACGTGGGCCTGCTCTGCACCCACATGCATGCAGTGAAGCGTGAACCCTCTTGCCTCACAGTGAGGGCTGACAGGGTTACATTTTTCAAAGGCTCCGCGGCCAGCGACAGAGCTGGCCCGAGAGCGCTGGCTGGTAGGAGGGACGTGGCGCTGCTGACTTGTGACCCGGGGGTGGGCAGCAATGACGGCTGGCTGACGGATGCGGACGCTTAGCTGTCCCCTATGACAGCCGCTGGCTGTCTCAGCTGCCTGAAGCCAGAGATGCGAGATTAATTCTTGACCTGTGTGCTTGGCACTGGCTTCCCACTTCCCTTGTGTGTACCCACCGCCACGTGCAGACACATGCACATGTGTACACAGCAGACACTCAGCCCCGCCTCCACCCTGCTCCTCAGCTCTGTCATCTGTCCGGAGTGCCTTCCCTTCTCACCAATTGCTTCTTTGTCCTCCCTACACTCCCCCAGAAACTCCACTCAAAATCCGAGTTGTCCTGGTCCTGTGCACGCTGGTGTATGTGTGTGGTTGTGAAACGATCCCAGCCCGTACAAGCTTTGTGCCTTTGAGCAAATCCACCTCATCTGTGAGCCCTGGGTCCCTCATTTACAAAATTGGGCTAACGATTTTCCTGCTTAAAATCAACCAAGGCAGCTTACATAAAGCACTAAACACAGCAAGCACTGAGTCTACCCTCCATGGTTTTCCCTGTATGAGTAAGAATCATGTGCAGTGCTCAGAACAGTGCCTGGCACACAGCAAGCACGATGTAAGTGTGCTGTCACCATCATCACCATGATTACGATCATGACATTGTCATTAATATCACTGGTTCTAAAATTCTGGACAATTATTGGACATTAATTCTTGCTCATGACCCTGAAGACTCTTGCATTCCATGATGGTGATGGTGATAGGGATGATGGCAGTAAAAGAAGCAATTTTTTTTTCTTTTTATCTTCCCGGATGCTTTGTAAGGAGGGCAGACATGGCAAACGGGAGGCTCTGTGTTTTCTGGGCTCCCTGATGGAGTTGAGTGTGCCCAGTTGGAGCCCGGAGCTGGGGAGACCATGCTCTTGGCATAGCACAGGGTGAGGATTTGAAGCTCATGGGGGAATTTGGTGGGAACCAATGAGACAGATGGCCAAAGGCTGCGTACTCCACAAGACCCTTCCCTTTGACCTCAAATTATCAGAAAAGCGTACAAAGCTCACAAAATGCTTGGTGTTAGTGGAAACCTTGTGGAATCCAGTGAAGGGGCTGGACTCACTGGATTTCACTGCCGGGTTGACTAAGGCCTAATGGAGATGGCGAAAGGCAAGCTGGAAGCAAAGGGGACTGAGGGAGCATTACTTTCCCCTCCATGCCCCACCCTGGAATTAGCAGAAAACATGTGGAGGCTTGAGGACCCCCATAAGCTGTAGGATGTGGCAGTGAGTGAAGGAATGACCTCTTCCAGGGCAGAGAGTGACATCGGACACACCCAGGACCACGGGTTCAGTGCTTACTGTGTTCCAGACACTGTGTATGCTGCTGATGGCATCAGAGCACCCCAGTTAAATCTTGGCATCTCCACTTGTTAGCTGTTTGATCTTGGGCAAATTACTTAACCTCTCTGTGCCTCAGTTTCCTCACCTTTAAAATGAGGGCCACTTCCTTGGGCTGTTGGGGGAATTAAATGAGTTAATTCATGTAAAGTGCTTAGAACAGTGCCTGGCTCATGGGAAATGCTCAGTAAGTGTCAGTGGTTATTATTGCATTTTATCCTCACTACAGCCCTATGAAGGAGATGTTCTGAATGTGTGCACTTTGTGGATAAGAAAAGGGAGGCACAGAGAGGGTAAATAAATTGCCCAAAGTCACACAGCTGGTATATGGTAGGGCCAGAGGCTCAGAAGATGAATCTGCATGAATAATATTCTTTATTTCTGGCAAGAACTTGGGAAAGTCATTCTCTACATGTGGGGTTTAGACAAGATAATCAAGGGTCCTTGTGACTCATGTTTATGTGCCTCTCTGGACACGTAACCTGCTTGTAACCTCCTTCTCGGCAGGGTCAGAATCTGTTAAGGCAGCTGGCACATGTAGAAGGAACAGATTTGGAATTAGGGTTCCTTTGTTGTCTGAGCTCTGTCCTGTGCCAATTGGGTGACCTTGAACCAGTCACTTCACTCCTCTGGGTCTCAATTTCCCCCTCTACAATGGAGATGCCATAAACCACCTAAGAATTGTTGGACTTCTGTATGTGAGAGCTGGGCACACATGTGTGAGAGAGGGGATTGCATATCGGTCTAGTGGCCCCCAAGTTACCATACACATTTGTAGCATGAGCTACAGGAATCATGAGTTAAGTGTTCTACATGGGATGAGGGTCCCAATAGCCCCCCATTTGGGACTACCACTTAAGCCCATATGCCTACCATTAGCCACCTTCAGTGGACTTTAGGAGACATGTTCAACTTGAGCAAATCATCAAGTCTCTTGGCCTGGCCTTCAAGTTCTTTTCCCAACCTCCCTTGGACCGGCCTTTCCTGCCTCACATCTTACCATTGTATCCAGTGATCCAGCCCATGGGGCTGCATACCACCCCTGAAGCCGCTACATGCTTCTTGCCTCTCCCTTGCCCTCAACCTATATGCAGACACCCTTTTCTCTGTTTAGCATGCTCTTGCTTGCTTGGCCATCTCATACATCTCATACTCATTCTTCAAGATCCAATTGGAGTCACCTCCTCTGGGAAGCCCTCCAGGAATTATTTAATCTTTCTTCAGTGTTTCCAGGATGTTGTTCTGTTAATTCTGCTGCATCTTACCAAGTACATTATTATTGACTGCTTCTGCCCCTACCTCCTCACCCTGCCCATTGGGACCTTGAGCTACTGGAAGGCAGGAATGACTTACGATCTGTGTAACTTGGGTGGGTTACTACTCTGTAAGTCTCAGTTTACTCATCTGTGAACTGGGGTTGACAGTATCTAACGCAGATGATATAATAGAGACAAGGCACTCAGGACATAATGACCATCTTTGGATCTGTCACAGCGGACCTGGGCAAATGTGGAGGGAATGAATGAATGCTCTTTGGGAGGGGAAAAAAAAATAAGGCTAATGAGCATTTATTGATCACTTTCAATGTGTCGGGAAGGCACTGAGATCAGAGCTTAACATTCATTATCTCCTTTAAGTCTCTTATCAAACCTTTCAGGGAGGGACTATCATTAGCCCTATTTTATAGATGAGGAAACTGAGGCTTCAGGTGTTGAGGACCTTGATGAAGGATGCCTTGTTACAGGAGCTGGAATTCACAGCAGGTCAATGCAGAATGAGTGAAACACTTGGGGATAAGGTGGGAAGGCAAATAACCTGTATCTTATAATCAAATGGTTTTAGAGTTGGAGGCTTAGAGATGACTTAGCCCCTGAGTTTCTTAACTTGAGGTCCATGGATGGGGAAGGCTGATGGGTTCTGGAACCAGACAGATAAATCCCCACCACACCTAGTAGCTTCCAACACCCCCATCTCCCCCCAACCCTCCTACCTTATCCAAGTCCTAGAGCTGCCCAGCTTGTCCTCTCTTGGCATCCCTGCCAGGTGTCCTATTCCAGTGTTGCCTGAGACTCCGGAAGGCTCTCTGGTCCCTGGGAATGTCCGTGCACCCCCCAGCCCCCACCCTACCACCGCCACCACCCAGGGCAGGGAAGCACAGGCAGTTGAGACAATTTCCTCCTTTCTTGGAGATGCTGGGAAACAGGGGAGCTCAGACCTGGGACACAGACACTCTGGGCTTCTAATAATGACAAAGATGGTAATAGTATCAAAGGCTAACATTTATTGAACACCTACTATGTGCCAGGCACTGTCCTAACCAATTGACCCGTGAGCTTTTTTTTTATCCTCACAACTCTTCCAGGTAGGTTCTATTATTAGCCTCATTTGACAGATGAGGAAACTGAGGTCCAGAGAAGTGAGGTCACTTGCCCAAGGCCAGGCAGCTTGGTGGGTGCCAGAGGCTCGGTGGGTGCCAGAGGCTCCACCGTTCACTGGCTGGATGTCCTAGGACAGGTCACAGCCACTTCTCTGGGTGGCGTTCTCCATCTGTTACCTGCAGGGCCCCACCTCATGGTTTCTGGGACGACTAAGATGATCTTTGTACAGTATCCCAGCACACAGTAGGCGCTTAGTAAATGAACAGCCTTCTTTCCTCTTCACTGTGATGCGGGAAACTTGGGGGGGGGCACCCCAGCAGCGTCCTTCCCCCAGGATTTTACCCCAAGCCAGGAGTGAGTAACCTGCCCCTTCTCCACGCAGCAACGACACCCTATCTCCCTTTCCAATCCCAGATCCACGCAGTGCCTGGTCTCGCTGCAGTTTTAATGACGTTGGTCATAAATCCCGCACCTCTGGGGCGAAAGCTGAAACCACCCTCTGTAGGGGGCGTCCGCGAGTCTGCCCCCAACAAGTCCCCCACCCCTCCGGCCGTCCTTGGAGGGTGGGAAGTGGGGAAGAGGGTGAGCAGGGTAAATGCTTTGTCTTGGGCACAGTCAGGTCCTGGATGGGGCGAGCAGCCGCGCCTGGACGGCAGGGCAGAGGGCTAGGAGGCCTGGGCCTCGTCGTCCGCTCGGTGTCCCGCGTAGAGCGCGGCCAGGGGCCGGAAGCGCGGGCCCCAGCTGCTGAGATAGGCGAAGTCCTGCTCAGAGCCGGAGGAGCCGCTGTGCAGAGAACTGAGCGAGCCTGCTGGCGAGTCCGCGCCTTCAAAGGCGTAGGTCTGGAAGGCGTCGTAGGGAGGCACCGACAGGTCCCCGTCCGCCAGCGCCACCTTGCGGCTGATGAAGTCCCTGAACACCGAGAAGTCCGGCTCCGGGCTCGGCGGGCCCTGCGGGAGCGAGTGGCGCTCTGAGGGCAGGCGGGACGGTGGGGGGCTGCCTGAGCCCCCGCCTGGACCCCCGCCAGGGCCCCCGCCTCCGCCCCCGTCGCCGCCCTTGAGCTCGCCGAAGTCGTAGAGGCTCCGCAGCGCCGACATGTCGTAGGCCTCGGTGTCCTGCTCGCCGCCACCCTCGTCGTTGTATTTGATGACGTTGTCCCGCATGTCCTCGTCCTCCTCCGAGCTCAGATGGCTTTTGTGGTGGCGCCTGAGGGTGAGGATCAGCAGCACCAGCACTGCGTAGGAGATAGAAGGGGGCGAGTGAAGGCGGGGCCCGACCCAGGCGGGGCGACCCAGGTGGGGCAGACCCAGTGCGTTCTGCATCCACCGGCAGAGCCAGCCCAGCCTTAATGTTAATGTACATTACCTCGATTTCTGTGCAAAAAAAGATCTTTCTTACAGTCTGAACTGAGCTGGCTAGCTGGAGAGGTAGTGAACTACCCACCTTGGGAGGTGTGCAAATTGGGGCTAGATCACCAAGGTCAATGGGGGCACAGAGGGCAGTGCTAAGAGATTTCATGGGCGTTGAGGGCTGGATCCAACCTCTGAGGTCTCCAGCCTCAGCTGTATGTAGAGATACATCTCTGAGGTCTTTAGTTGCTGGGGGCTGCAAAGCTGGCAGCTGAGAGTGGAGGGAATGAAAGATGTCCTTGACCCTGACCTCTCTTTCACTCCACCCTCCTCTGTCTACTCTAGAAGTTCTGAGCACCCTCTTAGATCTTGGAGTCTCAGATCAAGACATCTGCTGCAGATGCCCTTTTCCCGAGAACTCCAGGCTAGCTTCAGTGCCACCAACTCCCCTGGTGAGGGATTCTTTCCTCCATCACACTGGTTCTCAAACCTTGGGTCCCTGGACCAGCAGCATCAAGCATCTCCTGGGAACTTGTTAGAAATGTGCATTCTCAGGTCCAACCCAAATCTATAGGTTTGAGAGCCACTGCTCCATCATATATTGGGTTGTTGGAAAAGTCATGATGTGTTTTTTCTGTTTCTTTGTTGACTTTTCTGACAACCCAATAGCACAGGCCCTGCTGTGTTAACATGTCGGTCTCCCCCCACCCCAAAATGCACACTCTACACTACACTCGAGGACCTGGGGGATGTTCCCCTCGCTTGTGGCCTGGTGTGC
Organism: Hipposideros armiger; assembly: GCF_001890085.2. Classification (NCBI taxonomy): domain Eukaryota; kingdom Metazoa; phylum Chordata; class Mammalia; order Chiroptera; family Hipposideridae; genus Hipposideros; species Hipposideros armiger. Next base: position 5,261,840 of record NW_017731381.1, read on the forward strand.
GGTAAGCATGTGAAGCATGCTTGTTGAATGAATGACTGGATGAAGAGTTGGATGGAAACCTGGGTGAGTGAAAGGATGAGTGAATGAATGAATCATCCCTTCTTGGCTTTCTTCACTTGACTTCCAGCACTCCACACTCTCTGCCTCCTCCCACTTCGTTGATCACTCAATCTTCTAAGCAGGCTTCTCCTCTCCTCTCTGACTTGTTAACATTAGATGTCCCAGGACTCAATCCTTGGACCTTCATCCACACTCTCCTTCAGTCTCATTCATGGCTTTTAGCTCCATTTAGTGGCTGACAACTCCCGTATCAAAACCCCCAGCCTGGGGTCAGCCTAGTGGCTCAGTTGGTTAAGAGCTTTCCCAAGATATGCCAGGCCCTGGATTCTCCTTGCTGCTCCAAACAGCTCCTGCTGGGCCAGTGGCCAGAGCCAGTTGCTAGGGCCATGGGGCAGGGTCCTGGCTCGTGGCCTAACAAGGTGGCTCATGACAGGAGAGGTGGTGGGGGTCAGGGATAGGTCTGGAGGGAAGGAAGGTGTCAGGAGAGAAGTGGGGAAGATGGATGGATGGATTTTGGAGCTGGAGGCCAGGAGCTGTGGAGGGGGATACCCATGAGAGCAGATGGTGGGGAGCGCGGGCGGCAGGCGACAGATGTGCCAGGCCCGATCAGTGATTCTGCCCGTCACCTTTAGAGCACTGATGTGCACTTTCTTCGTTTGTGGGCAATTAGGCAGAAATTTGTTTGCACTGCCTCGGAAAATGAAACCGCTGTAAAGTGCACCCTCTGGAAAAAGGATTTCTGAGCCATGGGCTGAGAGGGGAGAGAAGGGGGGCCGGAGCCTCCCAGTAAGGAGGGGCCTGCTCAGGGCCTCTGCAGGGATCTGAGGAGGTGCCGCGTGGCCACAGGAAGGTCCTCAGTGGGGTGGGTAGTGGCCACGCCAGCAGCAGGCAGCTGGGCATGGGGGGCAGCTGACATCTCCCAGGGAACTGAGGAAAGCCCAAATCTGCCTCGTTCCTCTGGCTTTGGCTGTTCTATGGAGTCCAGTAGTCAGAACTGAGGTGAGGCCTTTCTGCTGAGGGTGAGGGGTGGCATTATGCCCACCTGAATCCAATTTAGCTCCTGGACCTTGACCTCTTCACTGGGAACACTTTGGGGGTTCAATTGGCTGCTGGCGGAACTGATACCAGTCAATTTTGCCCCACCCCAATTCTTAAGAATTTGCCCCAGCTGCCTTAAGGTTTTGCACCTGGTTTAGATTCATAGCAGGTGAGGCAGTTAGAGGAACAAGGAACACAGGGTCAGAAGACCTGATTTCAGGTGAGAAGACTGTGTGCTCTTACGTAGGCCACTTAACCTCCCTGAGCCTCAGCTTCCTCATCTGAAAAATGGGGATGGTACACCTGGCTGAGTGGTTGTGAGGCTCACAAGAGCCCTTTTTCACTAAAAATCCTACGTAGTAAAATAGGTCACTAGACATGAAAGAATTTTTAGAACGACACTTGGATTTTCAACATTAAGGAGAGCCTGGGTCGTGTGGAGGGTGGGCCAGCATGACTTAGTCTCAGGTGGGGGTTGACGCCGTCTGGGGTTGGTGGTGGGGCTGCTCCGTACTTAGACGACTTCTCATAGGAGCTGCACGGAAGAGCTTGGCGTCATTCAGGCCAGCCCTTCCTTGTATGGAGAGGGAAACTGAGGCCCCATGGGGACGATTGGGGAAGGAAATCTAGGGCCGCAGGATGGGGGCCATCGGGCAGGGCAGGTGGCTCTCGGTGGACTCACCGACCAGAATGAGGACACAGACCAAGAGGGCGATGAGAGCGCCGGGGCTGAGGGAGGCGGCCATAACAAAGGCCGTGGTGTTGCAGGACTGGATGGCACCAGAGCTGTCGCAGCCACAGATGCGGATGGTGAGTGTGCCCGTGCTGCTCAGCGTGGGGGGCCCGCTGTCCACCACCAGGATGGGCAGGAAGAACACGTCCTGCTCCTGCCGGTTGAAGCCCATGTGCTGCGTGTGCACTGCGGCTGTGTTGTCTGCACCAGAAAAGGGAGTGGCGAGTGACTCGGGGTCTGGGGTCAGCCTCCCCTGTCCCCCCCCACCCCCTGATTCCACCTGGGGGTTTGCCTCCTTATGCCCCAAGCTACTGCCTCCCAGTTGACCAACCGGTATATTCCCCGATCTCCCAAAATTCTGTTACCAGCTGTCCCCAAATTCTGCCCCCAGCCGCCTGAAGATGCTGTTTCCAGCCACATAGCCCGCAATTCTGTCCTTAGCTGTCCCAAGATTCTCTTCCCAGCTTCTCAAAATTCTGTTTTCCTATTCAAGCTACCCCAAGATTCTGTCCCCAGTTGGGCCAAGGTCCTGTCCCTGGCTATGTCTTTTTTTTTTTTGTCATTTGTCTCAACAGCTAGTTTTTGTTCCAGAGTCCATCCCCGCTGTCCAGTGCATCCTGATCCTGGGATCCTGTGGTCCTTGGGTTGTGGCTTGCTGGACGCTGACAAGTCCTGGGTCATCAGAGAAGATAGAGAATGCTGGCTGGCACCTGCCTTTGATGGACGAAGCTTTCTGCCAGGAGTCTTAAGAGACAGCCTGGAGAGCTGGGGACATGGCCTGATGACCTGGCATGCCAAGGTCTCCTCACCCATCTCTTTCCTTTTAAGAGAGAATAGCGTGCTAACACAGGTCATACTCATTGCGCTGTTGTAGCCTGGCAAGACTCAGGGGGTCGGTATCTGGTCTGGGAACATGGGCTTATGTGGGACGAGACGCCTACTTCCCCTGGCTGTCCTGTTTCCTCCACACCTCTTCCGTGAGGGTCAGGCCATCCCTGAGCCTCAATCCTTTTGATGGCTGCCCACGTGGTGGTAGGGAAGTACTCAGAGCCCAACTGGCTGCTGTCCCCACACTTCACAGCCAACTCCACAAAAGGGGGCCCTGCCTTTCTGAGTCCAGCTCCCAACCCTTGCAGTCTTCAGCTGGTCTCTCTGACCTTCGACTTTGGCGACTGGGTCCCTTTCCCCAGGTCTGTGGCCTCAGTTAACCCACCCCCTTTCCTACAGCCCCCAATTCAGGGCCCCGGTCCTGGCTTTTCCCATCACAGACACATGCAGCAAAAAGAGCCCTTGGTGGGCCGACTTGTGACCTTGACTGGGAAGTGGACTGGAGATGCAGCTCCAATAGGATTGATTGGTCATGGGTTGAAGCTCATGTGATAGGCTCATGAGGGTTCATCATATTATTCTATCCACTTTTATACCCATTTGAAAATTTCCATTAAAATGCTAAAAATAATGCTGAGTCGACAATTTACTAGCTTGGGAAATTCACTTAGCTTCTTTGGACATCAGTTTCCTAATCTGCAACTGAGGAAAATAGTATCACGCAGGTGTGAGGATTAAATGGTAAAATTCATGCATATCCCTTAGAATGGTTCCCGGCACATAGAAATTCACAATAAATGCTGCTTGTTCTCCCTTTTCATGTCCCACCCGATGTTCCCGGTCCTGCCCTGCTCTCTGCTCTGCCTCTACTCCCCAAGTTCCCTGGGTCTGGAACACCCTCTCCACCTTCTTGCCTGGGCAAATTCCTCATCCGTCACGCTCCCGCTAAATGTCACCTCCTTTCTGTGGCCTCCTTTCTCCGCTTCCCTGGGAAGGAAGGATTTATGGTTCCCCTTTCCCTGCTCTCACTGTGCAGGTGCCATGCACACGTCTGTAACAGCACTTGTCACATTGCATTACGTTAGCATGTGCCTGTCTCTTCCCTGGCCCAGAGCCAGACTTGAAGAATGACACTTGAAGGAACCACAACGTTTGGGGTAACTGGTGGTCCTGGGTTAGTTCTTCAAGCTCAGGCTTGAACTCTAGTCTCCCTGTCAAAGGTTGAGTCAGCCACAGCTGTGAAAACATCTGTCTTCCCTTGGGGAAGAAAGGAGGCGGGAGAGCGAGACGGGGAGGGGAAGAGAGAACGGTGTGGGACTCCTTTAACATGTGCTATGTGCTTTCTATGCATCAAGGACTGTGTGGATACTTTAAATACGTAAGAGTGTTTAATTTTCACAGCCAAGACTTGTGACATTATCCACATTTTATATATGTGGAAGTTGAGGCTCAGAGAAAGTGACATGTCTGAATTTATCCAGTGAGTTGTTGGCATAGCTACCTTTTCCATGCACCCATCAAATCATCCATCCATCCTCTATCCATCCATCCATCCATCCATCCATCCATCCATCCATCCATCCAATAAATCTTTACTGAGCAACTATTATGTGCCAGGCACCATGCTACTCACTGGGGGAAAACAATGGAGAGCTAAACCAATAGTCCTAGATCTGAGTTTATATTCTAATATGAGAGACAAATGTTAATCAGATAGACCCACAATTTCGTCTACAATTACAAACCATGATGAGTGCTAAGAAGGAGAAGTACAGGAAGAGCACCTAACAGGGGACCTGACCCAGTCTGGAAGGTCAGGGAGATCTTCTTGGAAGAAGTGATATTATTGCTGAGCCCTGAATGATGAGTTCAAGGAGAGGGAACAGCCTATGCAAAGGCCCTGAGCTTGGAAGGAACATACTACACCTAAGGAACCCAAAGCAATTCTTTGTGGCTGGAGGGATGAGAGTGATGGTTAACGTGAGTCAAGAAGAGGCTGGAGGGGGAAGCAGAGGCTCATCATGGGAAGTCTTAGAGGCCATGGTAAGGAATTTGGGTTATTTTCTTAAAAGCAATGGGAGGCCGCCAAGTTTAAGCAAAACCATTTTAAGGTTTTAAGCAAAGAGATGACCTAGTGACATATCATGTCAGGACTCTTCTAGCCCCTGAGGATACAGTAATGAACAAGACAGACATGGTCCCTGCCCTTGCTGAGCCTATATTCTAGGCAAGGGAGCTTCTAATGTAAAACACAAGAATGGATGTGGAAGACCAGTTAGGAAGCTATTGTGTGTTTTAGGTGTGACATAATAGTGGTAGCGGAGGCACAGAGAGTTAGACAGATTTGAAAAATGCGTTGCTGGCTCTGGCTCAGCCTCAAATGCCCAAACAAGAGCAGAGGAGAGGAGAGGGATGTTTGTTTCCCAGGGTTGCCGTCCCTGGCCGTGGAACCATATGTTTTGAGAGCTCTGGTCCCCGCCACTCCTTTACCCCATAAGAGGGGATCCCTAGGCATCGCCCTGAAACCCCTGAGCTGCCATCCTGGGCAGTGGCCGGCTTTAGTTGGGGAAGCCGCTGGCCATCCCAGACCCCTACTCCAACCTTCTAGGTGGGATCTGCGCCCAGCACTGCATCCATCCATCTGGCCTCACATAGATCAGTGTCAATCCCTGGCTGCAAAAGCAATATTTATAAATCAAGTTTCCAAACTGGCTACAAATTTGTACAAAGAAACAGATGGGTTGGGGTAGCCGTTTGTCACCCAGGATATTTATACAATGAGGAGGAGGGGGCTTGGCACACTGCGGGAAGGGGTTGGGGTACTGGAGGAGGAGACTTCATGGCTGTGCTGACCTCAGCTCGTGGCTGCCGCCCTGGCTCCAAGGGCTCGTACCAGGTGGTCCCACTAAATGGGATCTTTGGTGGCCTCTCGTCAAAGAGAGTCATTTGGGGTAGAAGCTCAGCCCCCCTTGGGTTGGAAAGACATATTAATTTGGTAAGGACAGGTCAGGGCTATTTTTGTCTTCTGGGGCCAGCTCAGGATACCACTGGAACAACGAGCAGGCAGGGCAGGTGGCACTGATGGTTAAAATATTAAAATACTTCCAAAGAAGGTTTAAATAGCTATGACTCTGAGCCCCCCAAGTCCTTCCCTGCTGCGTCAGCCTTTCCCCCAGACAGCCCCCCACCAAGCTTTGACACAATTAAGCCACTAAGGGGTTAAAACCTGGCATAGCAGGGACTTCAGGGTCCTGTTCCTGGTTATTTATGGCCAGCGTCCTTTCTGATGGGTTATCTGAACTGCAGTGGGTGTTAAATATTTTTAATATGACTTCTGGAAATCAACTTTAGAGGTCTGCCTTTAGAGGCCACTCAGGTCTCTTCCTTTGGAGGGAAGGGGTGTAAAGGTCTTGGGGGGTGATCCCAGATGTGTCCTAGGGTCAGAAGTCACCAACATGGTCTGGCCCCCAGAGCGTCTCTGACCACACCTCCTTCTAGTCCTGTCCCTCCCTCCCACCAGCCACGCAGGTCTCCTGTTCCTTGAGCATCCCAGGCCTGCTCCCACCTCAGGGACTTTGCACCTGCTGCTTTGTCCACCTGGATCATTCTTTGTCCAGTTACCTGCATGGCTCACTCGCACCTTTCCTGTAGGTCCCTACTCACTATTGATTCCTTCTGGTGTCCTTCCCAGACCACCTTCTTGAAAATAGCTTTTACTCTTACTCTGCTTTATTTTTTCTTGTTTTGTTTAACACATTTTATGGAACACCTACTGTGTGCCAGGCACTGCTCTAGGCCTTCAGGGTCCAGCGCTGAATAAAACAAAGTCCAGACTCTTATGGCTATTGCATCTTTCCTCCCCTGCCACCCCCCCCCACCCCAGCCACATATCATCCCCAACATATAATTTATTTGTTTCATTTCTACCTCCCCTTACTAGAATGTAAACTCCAGAGGGCAGGGATTTTGCCTTGTTTGCCACTGTGCCTGACATATGGGCCCTGTGTTTCAATAAAGGCTCCATAAATAATTGCTGAATGAAGAAAATGACATGTTCTAGGTCCTAACAATATACCTCGGTAGCCCTCATCTCACTGGGGCCACCTAGCCACCTGAGGTGGCAGGCCTTTCCAGTCCCATTTTACAGATGATGAAACTGAGGCTTAGACAGGTGCAGACTCTGCCAGAGTTGTGTAGAGAGCCACCAACCGAGTCTGGACTGGAACGCAGGTCCCTCACTCCTGGTCTGGTGACCACCCCCTCCTCCAGTCTATTCCTCAAAGGTTCAAACTTCAAGTTCTTGGGGAACTTGCTGGGGCATGTTTCAGGCTGGGTAGGGTAGTGAGCTAAGGCAGGCAGCACAATGGATCTGAGACAAGTGTGAGTTTGAATCCCAGCCTCACCACTGACTCCCTATAGGACCCTGGGCGGGTCCCTTATCTTCTTAGAGTCTCAGTTTCATCACCTGCAAAATGGGGGGAGGGGTAGAAAACCACCTCCCAGGGTGGTCATCAGGATGCAAAGCACAATGTGAGCGGGATAAAGTACTTTTTAAACCGAAGGATGGGAGTATGTGCATAGGGCTTATTTCAACCTTCACTTAGACCGGGGGCTCTTTCTGCCCTGGACTCATGCCCACCCGCTCGTCATGGATTGCCTGTCCGTATCTCTCCACCTATGACTCTCTACGCTTGAGATGCCCCCTCTCCACTCCGCCCACCCACCCCCTGCTTGTTCTTCAGGGTTTGGCCAGCAGGCTGGAGAACAGTCCAGCTTGGCCCGGACTTTCTGTGTGATCTTGGACTCAAACACTCGCCCTCTGGATGCCTCAATTTTTCCACCTATAATGTGGGAAGAAGGCAGAGAGGTTTAGGTTCCTCCCTCCATGCACTCTAGGATTCGGGGGTTCAGAAGTGACTCACCTTGGATGTCGAGCAGAGAGAAATGAGGGTTGCTGGGAGCTTCAGGCACCAGGCGGAAATAGAAGCGGTGCCCACCCTGGGGCTCGTCTCTGTCCACCACGCTGATGGTCTGGATGAGCTGAAGGGTGAGCAGGGGAGCAGGGGGCTGATGTGAGGCCGAGCCCACTCTGGGCCTGGGTAGAGGGTGCGCTGGCCAGTCCTGACAGCAACCCGAAGTCCCCAGCCCCTCAGCGGTACCTGGCCTGGCTTTGCGTCTTCACACACAGCTGCCTCGTAGGGCGTGGCCAGCTCCGGGGGATTGTCGTTCACATCCAGGATTCGGATCCTCAGGGACGCGCGGGAGAGCTGGGCATGATTGTCTGTAATGAGCACAGGAGGGGGGTGAGAGGCAGCAAGTGTGAGACCTAGACACCCGCCCCCCTCTATCTGCTGCTGGACAAGATCAGGCAGTGGGGGTCACACTGAGAGATCTGTGGGTTGGTCAATGGTACTAGGACCAGGACTGAGGACATCTGGCATAAGTGAGTTATCATCACCGTCACCATCAACACCACCATTGCTCTCACCATCACCACCATTAGATTATTGCCGTAGCCACCACCACTACAGTCACTGTCACCATCACCACCACTGCCATTAGCACTGGCACCGCTGGCATCATCATTACAACCTTCACCACCATAATCACCAATACCACCAAATCACCATCACCAACACCATCACCATCAATCACCATTACTACTGTCACCGTTCCCATCACCATTACTATTACCGCTACCACTATTAAACCATTACCGCTACCACCATTGGTATTATCATTGCCAGCTCTACCAATATAACTATCAGTACTACCATCACCTTCCTCACCACTACCACGATCACCAATGCCATCACAGCACCTCTGTTACCATCACTACCATCACCACTAGAATTATCACCACTACCACCCTAGCCACTAGTACCACCTTTATCATCTCGATCATCATCCCAAACACTAAGGCCATCACTATCACCACCCTTAACACCACCATCATCACCAGCCGCGCCATTACGCCCACCTTCATCACCTATGTGACCATCACATCGTCAACCCCCGCTCCCACCTCCGACGACACTATCATCACCGTTGCCAGCTCATCCTATCGTCATAGAGTACATAGAATGCACCTGTAGCATCCATGCTTATTATTTCAGGTATCCTTCTAGAAATCCTGTGGTTTGGTACAATTCATATCCCTACATTGCAGAAGAGAAACTAAAGCACAGACAAGTTTAAAGACTTGATCTGCTGGAGACTGAACTCCCAAACTTCGGCTCTTTCAAGACCCAATCCTGAGAGGGCAAGACAAGTCCTCTGGAGGTGGGTCCCAGCCTGGGTCCTCAGCAAAAACCATAAAGTCCCCCACTCCTCCAACTGTGATGTCTTTGTGAAGTCAAGGTCTCTGTCGCTTTGCTCCCTGGGTCCCCAGCATGGTGGAGTATGGCACAGAGCAGGTTCTAATACACTTGTTGCATGAATGAAACCTGGAAGGATTTCGACGGAGAGACTTGAATTCCAGGCATGGCTCTGTCCTTGACCCAGTGTTTGATTGTGGGTAAGACCTTTCCCTCTCTGACATTATTTTCACCACCTGGAAGATGACTAGAACATAGTGATTAAGAGCAAGAACTCACAGCCAAGTGGTTCTGATCCCAACTCTGTCACTTAGTGTGACCCATGCCAAGTCACTTGTCTTCTCAGTGCCTCAGTTTTCTCACCAGTAAAATGGGATTACTAGTAATGGGTTGGTTAAGAGAACAGATTGAGTGAATACGTGTAAAGCCCTAAAAAACAGTATACAACACAGCAGGTGCTACATAAGGATTTGTACTTGTGCTATTGTACATAAGGATTTGTTGAATAAACAAACACCCTCGAAGGTGCTGTTCAGTAATGACGTCAGTGACACCCTAGCAGTGACTAGGATGTTGGGATACCTTACCCCAGCCGGTCCTCTCTGAGCAGCACCCCGAATGTTGGCCCTCTCTAGCTGTACCACCCGGACCTCTGAGTGGTCATTGGTGCTCTGTCTTCAGCTGCCTTAGCTGTGAGATCATTACTGACATGCTCCACCCACCAGCAACTTCAGGGATATCCCCAGGGAGGGGAAATTACCCCCTTCCAAGAAGTGACTCGATGGCTGGGTCTCGGGATGGCTGGCAGGGAGCTATTTTGGGGACCACCTGGGAGCTTCCGGGCAGTCAGGAACCCTGTGTTTTTGGGGGAGTGGGGCTTGTTGGCTGCCTCTTCCTCTGAACTCAGGGTCCACTGGATGCTGACTACAGCTGCTCTGTGTTGATAGAGAGAAATGGAAACTGGGAGGCGGGTGTAGCCACCTCCTGGGGTGTCTGGGAAAGGGTGTGTGTGTGTGTATGTGTGCGCACGCGTGCCTTTAATTAACTCAGACTCTGACCATCTCTGGAGCTCCTCTTCGCCAGGGGCACCTTATCTTCTCAGTTCACCCAGATCGGCTGCTTCAGTGATTAGAGGGGGCTTTTCTGGGGGCGAGAGATGGGAGTCGTGACTAGGAATGCCGGGTGAGCTGTTATTTTTAAGAGCGTCTTGCCGGAGAACTTAAACAGAGGGACGTCCATCCGCCCGCCAGGAACAGGCACCTCTCTCCCTGCTGAGTCAGAGGGAGGGTGGGGATGGGGGGTGGGGGCGGCCAAGACCTCAGCGCCCTTCCTGGGTACCCTCCCTTGCTGTAGGAGCGGTGCAGGGGTTGGAGGGAGAGACAGGGTCCTGTGGGCCATGCAGAAGGAAGACCTCAGAGCAGGACAAGTTCTTCCTTCCGTGGGCAGCTACCCTGCTGGAGGGCTGGGTCCACTGCTGGTGAGACCCCCATTATAGCACCATTTCTTTGGATCCTGCTGGGCCTCTCCTACTTCCTTTTTTAAAAAATTTTTATTGAGGAACAGCCATGGTCATTGGTTACACATTGCTTTCATGCTACAATGGCATAGCTGACTCTTTTAGGGAGGCCGCAGCTCACAGTGGCCCACGTGGGGATCAAACTGGCAACCTTGGCGCTATCAGCACCACGCTCTAAACAACTGAGCTAACCGGTCACCCCCTCCTTCCTCTTTTTTAAAAAAAAATGTTCAGCTTTATTGAGATATAATTGACATATAACCTGGTGTTAGTTTAAACGTGTACCATGGGATGATTTGATACACGTGTATATTGTGAAATGGTTACCACAGGAAGGTTAGCTAACATGTCCTTCACCTCACATAACTACCATTTTGTGGTTGTCCTACCTCCTCTTTTAAAATGTCAACGGTCACCTCTTGGGAAAGCCCTGAGCCCCTTGGCAGGAGTCTCAGATCTAAGAGGTGGGGGCACTGAAGAGGTGAGCCTATACCTTGCCAAAGGTGCCACCTGCAAAGCTTATCCCAGGGACTGGCCTGAGCTTCCAGATTTCCAGCCGCGAGTCAGGATCTGGTGTCCTTGACATCGCGGTAGTTTCCAGCCTGGCTGCATGTTAGCATCACCTGGAAAGCCTTTAAAACACACCAATGCCCAAGGCTTGGTCACTGATGGTTTTTAAGCAGCTCCAGGAATCTCAGGTGTAGCAAGGGTGGCTGACCCCCACCCTGGGGTGACTGGCAGGGGTGGAGTCCAACCTGACGTCTTACCTCTGATTGACTTCCTCCAAACCCCTGATCACAGTTAGCATCATTTGTAAGAACTGATAATAATAATTCATACTTGTACCACTTTAAATGTTTCTGGTATAAAACAAGGAATTCATCTAGTAATTAATCTTCACCGTGGTGTGGGACTTTCCAATTTATAATAAACTTTCTTCTCTATGACCACATGTGATCCTCAAACCAACCTGTAAAGGAGGTCTTATTCAACCCATTTTGTAGATGAGAAAACTGGGGCCCAGGGGTGGCCGGTTGGCTCAGTTGGTTAGAGCGCGGTGCTCATAATACCAAGGTTGCCAGTTCGATCCCCACATGGGCCACTGAGTTGCACCCTCCACAACTAGATGGAAACAACTACTTGACTTGGAGCTGATGGGTCCTGGAAAAACACACTGTTCCCCAATAAAATAAAAACAACAACAACAACAAAAATAATCTAAGGCCCAGAGAGGGGCAAAAGTTTGCCCAAAGCCACAGGCAAGTCAGGGGCAGAGCTGGGTTGGGTCCTAGGTCTCTTGACTCCAAGTCTAGTGCTTGGTCTAAATACTAGGCCAGCGAGCCCTTCAGCTGCCTGGATATTTGTCCTTCCAGCCGCAACTACTGCTCAGACCCAGGCACACGCTGACCTCACCCAACAGCCAGCAGCAGGTGCCCTCTCCAGAGGCCAGATCCCCCCTGGGTCCCACCCCTCCTCTTGGCATCTCAGTTCAGCTGACTGACATGCAAATTAGTTTAATTATTTCTTCTTCTAAAATAAATTATATTTTGCAGTAGCTGCAATATGTTGTGTCAGGCAAAATTACATTCAATATTTTTAAACTAATTGATGCAGCCTTGAGGAAGGCTGATTGACAGCCCAGAGCTGAGCAGGCCTGCAGCCTTAACGGATTCCTAAATTAAAATTAAACCTGCTTCGGCCTGTGCTTCTTCCCTGAGCTGGCTCGCCATTAATCTGGGAGGTGGCAAGCGACGCCCTGTGGGGCTAGGGGGCTGATGGGCAGAGGGGCCTGGGCAATTCAGTGGGTGCCTCCAGAAGACGCCATACTTGGGGCAGGAGAATGGCTGTGCAGTGTGGGTGGGTCTCTTACCTTCTTTGGGCCCCAGAGTCCCTTATGTATAACGGCTGAGGGGTTGGGCTGAGCAATGTGGAGCTGAGAACTTGAACCTGGGTCTGGTTCCAAAGGGGGAGTTTCCAGCCACCAGATGGTATGGACTTTCTCACCGTCTTTTGCCGTCAGAATCCTACCTGCCTTCCAGATCCCAAACACATGTCCCTGCCTCCTCCTGGAAGCTTTCCTTGACTACCTCAGTCCTAGGCAATCAGAGTCCAAGTCCAAGTTGTGCATGTGCACAAGACCCCATGGGATCTTCTTGTCACCTCCTTTCTGGCCTTGTCCCTCAGCCCTCTCTCCCTTTAACTCTGCTCCAACTTTGCTCCATTCCCTCCTTCAGTTCTTTGCCCAGAGAAGCCTCCCCTGATGACTTTATTTAAATTTGCCCCTTGCCATCCCTCCAGACACTCCCTTCTCTGCTTTATTTCTCTCCATAGCACTTATCCAATATCCCTTATGCTTTTACTTGCTTAACTTGTTCTCATCCATCTCCCACATTAGAAAGTAAGCAGAATTTTGGTCTATTTTGTTTACTGCTGTATCCCTAGCACCCAGGTATGTGGCACATAATGGGTGCTTAATAAGGATTGTCAGATAAATGAATTTCATTGTCTGTGGCATCTCTGACTATGCTGGGATGCTGGGGGAGGTGACAGGGAGAGACGGAGACCTTGGAAAGACTTAATTCTGTGGGGGTTGCACCCTCTCCAGGGTTCTCTCCATCTAAGAAGCAGTCAAGCTGTGTGACCCTGTTCCTGCCTGTCTCTCTAGACCAAGGTCTTCTCATCAGTAAAACAAATGCAGTTGGACTTGGAAGTTCTTCTTGGCTGTCACAGAAAAAGAGAGAAGCTCAGAGAGAGAGAGAGAGAGAGAGAGAGAGAGAGAGAGAGAGACCTGAGGTTGTGAGAGTGGGAGTGGGACGCAGAGTGAGAAGTGGGGAGAAGGAGGGAAGGGGCAGCCGGAAGGAACCTCCTTCCCACACACTCCTGTGCTGGGGGGCAGGAGCAGAGCCGGGACCCTCTTCTCCGGCAGCCCCTCAGCCCCTCCTCCTCCCAAGGGAATTAAATTGCATCCAAACACCAGGCTCTGATGAGAGCTGGCCAGCTGGGCAGGAAGATTGATCATCCCAATTACCAGCCATCCAAGACAGGACGATGAGGGGGCTGGGTGAGCAGGTGGGGGTGCTCCGGAGAGGGGATGTCAGGGCTGTCAGGAGTGGACTCCTTGCACTGTCCCCACTCACCTCCTGTGGGACTGAGAGGTTTGGGCGCCCTTCTCTGTCTCTCTTGGGGACTTTGATGATCTGTTTGGTTTCCACGTGGAGATTGGAGGCTTTGACCTTGGTGGTGGGGGGGAATTTAGTCCTCCACAGGGTGCGAGAGGACTTCTGGGCAGAGTGGGGGCCTTGGAATAAGGAGGTGTGGAAAAAGCTTTTCCTCTCTAGGGCTGAGCTGGTCCTGATGTTCTGGGCTGTCCTACGGAGACTCCACAGACCTCACAAAATCTTTATTCCTGACGGCATCTGTTAGGCACTTGAGGTGGCACAGGATCCCAGGAGTTACCCGGTCCAAGAGGAGCCCAGGCCTGATTTACACACCGCTGGTGACAGGGAGTTCACTGCCTCCCGAAGCAGCCCCTCCCAGGCAGAGCTGTGCCAAACGTCTTTCCCACACTCAGCCTCCCTGGCACTCCCTCCCACTGTCCTAGCCCTACCTTGGCACCCCCAGCACACGTCTAAGCCTGGCTCCTCCTGACAGCCTCCCATCTGTTCTCCTGCTCCAGGCTGCACCCCTCCTGTCTACCCTCCCCTATCAACCTGATGGAATATTGGGGACCACTCAACTCTTCTGTTCAAAGACCTACGCTGGCTCCCTGTCGTCTCCGGGAGATGTCCGGCTCCTCACAGGGCACCCAGTGAGCGTTTGCACGGTCACCTCGTCTTGCCAGCTCCAGTCATCTTCCAGCCCCAGCCTCTGGACACAACCCTGTCTCTCTGTCCTCAGAGTAGGCAATGGACTGTCCAAGCCTCCAGGCCTTTGCATGCACTAGTCTTTCTGCTGGGAGCACCCAACTCCCCTTTCAAAGGTTTCCTCAGCCTTTGAGACCTGACTCAGAGGTCCCCTCCTCTGGGAAATCTTTCCTGCCTTCTTCCCCTCTGGCTGGGCCGGCCCCTCCGGCCCCTCCCGGTGTCCACCACCCCCTTACTTCCACCCACTGTTGATGCGTCTCTCCTCTGCCCACTTGTGAGCTCCCAAGGTCACTGGCCTTGTACTACCAGATCCCAGTGCCCAGCCTGCGTCAGGTGAGTGACAGAGGCCCTCAGAAAAACACCGGCTGAGAGTCGACATGGGGGAGTGTCCCTGTAGAAACTGAGCGCCCTTCGCCACTCAAACCCCACTGCACCCCCTCACCCCTTCCCTGCTTCTACCTCCAGCCCCCTCAGATGCCCCGCCGTTGTCCTCCTAAGGAGCACTGAACTAGGAGTCTGGAATCTACCTCATGGTCGGATTTGGAAAAATAGCTTTCCTTCCTTGGACTCAGTCTCCCCCGCTATGAAACGGGAGGGAGGCTGGAGTCCATCATCTCCAACATCTCCTCTCCCTTCAGATTCTTTCTCTGGCTACGATTAGCACCTACTGTGTGTCAGTAACCATGCTAGGCACCTTACGTGCATGATTTCTAAGGTACACGACATGAGATGTTGTATATAAAGCACTCAGCATGACAGAAAGCATTCAGCATGATGTCTAGCTTATTGTAAGCTTCAAATAAATAGAAACTGCTATTATTAATAGTTATTATCCTTACAGTGATCCAACATCATTTTATAGATGAGAAAACGAAGGCAACCAGAGGGGAGTGACTTGTCCAAACTCACACAGCTGGGAACCATGCAGCTAGAACCAGCTCCTCTCCATCATGCCACCCTCTGTCCTAACTGGTGGGCAAGCCCATTCACCCCTTCATTCAGGAAGAGAGAGGTTAACTAACTACTCCCACAAATGCATATAGAAACCATAAGGCATGCTCTGTGGTCTGAAGGAAAAATCAGGGTGTTGTAAAACGTGACTTGGCCTGGGGTGACCCGGAGGGAGAAGCTTCTAGCTAATCTGGTTAATGTTTGGCTGTCCTGGGCAGCTGGGTACAACCCTCCAGGCCAGCATAGGGCCTGGCCACCCTGGAAGTGGGGGCCGGGCGCAGCCCCTGGCACCTGCTACCCCAGTGCTGGCTTTCCAAGTCCTCCCCTGTCTCTTTGAAGACTGTCCCTTTACAACTGCCCTTTCCACTGAAGGATTCAGACACAAATTGTACTTTAAATTCAATATCGGTCATTAATATTTCATGATTACAAAACGTTAAAGATAATGTCAGGGAAGGAGCGTCTGCATGGGCAGAATGGATGACTCAGAAGTTCAGGGAGAGGGGAGCTGGCATACTAAGTGGTTTGGGAGTCTTGAGGTAATCCAGCCTGACAGGCGGCGGCTCCCGGCTGCGTGCAGCCCTCTCCAAGGTGCTCGCAAGGCAGCCCTCTCCAAGGTGCTCGCAAGGCTCCGCTGCTGTGTATAAATATTTCCCCTCTGATTCTTGTCACCTTATGTTTGTTATACCTGGAGCAGGCAGGGCCGGCAATGACCCTGCGAGCAACCCCTGCTTCTGAGGAAGCCGAGCGGAGGCTTCAGCCCGAGGGCACAGGGCAGATCCACTGTCATGCCACTTGGAGCCAGGCTGGCTGCAGGGAGTTGAGAGGTCTGGGGTGGAGCCCCGGCCCCACATGGACTTGCTATGTGACCTTGGGGCCATGGGTCTTCCTCTCTGAACCTCTGTTTCCTCATCTGTAAAGTGGGGATAATTATTTTGTCCTTGACTCTTGGAGGTAACGAGAAGCTGGAGTGGGTGGATGATTGGTGACACTCCTGGCTCCATGCCTGGCACCAAGGAATGATGACTTGAGGGGCATCTGAGTGAGAGCTGGGCTCTGCAGTCAGACAGGCTGGGGCTGGGGATGTGGATAAACGACTCCCCCTTCCCGCATCTCAGTTCCTCATCCACACACAGGGGATAACAGCAGAAGCAACACCTCTTAGGTGGGAAGATTCAATGAGCATATCGCTGTAAAGTGCCTGACACAGAGTCGGTGCTTAAGTCAAGTGTGCAGAGCCAAGATCAATAGATACCACGAACGGAGCACGAATTAAGTACTAGGTTAAAGTCTTTCTGTGCATTATCCTGCTGAATCCTCCCACCAGCGCCGTGAAGTGGCAACCGTTCAGTTTCCCATTGATGAATATCCCGGTGAGGGTTGGGCACAGGTTGCGGCGTGCCGCTCAGAGAGGGTGGGTCTCCAGCTCAGTGTCCAGTTTCTCCTTCTGCACAGTCAGGTGCTAGGGATTGGTGGGTGGAATAGGGGTGGGGCTCAGAGAGCACCAGGAAAAAGGAGTCCGCACAGCAATGCTGTGGTGGGAACCGGGCAGACTTGGTCCAAATCCCAGTTCTGCCGCTGCACATCCTTGGGCAAGTCTCCTAACGCTCAGAGCCTCAGTTTTCCCATCGGTAAAATGGGTGCTGATCTGGTACTGACCATGATTCAATACAAGCATGTGCCAGAAAGTGACTAGCCTAGCATGTGTATTAGGTAAACAGTGTAAAATGTTTACGGGGAAGAGTCCCCCACATTCGTTCTCCCATAAACGGCAGCATTGCAGACTCTGTACGCTACTCCAGCTGCTTTCTGGAAGAGTACTGGGTGGGAGCACAGTGCTAAACTCAAGAGCGGGTATGCTTGTGGTGGGAGGTCAGGCAATGTAACAGGCTGCCGGGGGAGATGTATATGTAGGCAGGGAGAGGAGGCATCTCTGCCCAGCAGCCAGGCCAGTCCCCTTGGCTGTGCAGGGGGCAGGTTCTGGGAGGTAGGGAGGGGGAGCTCTCTTCCCCCCAGTCCAGCCGCCACTGCCTCTCCAGCCACCTTTGTTATCTGCCTTTCATGCGGTGGCGGCGGAGTGGATTCAAAGGCCTGGGAGCAGCAGGCACTGAGGTTTGAGCCAGCTTTGTATTTTCTTTTAAACTGAAGTTGAAAGAGTCGAAGGGAACTTCAGCCTAGGGACTTCCTCAGCCCCAGCCCTGGAATGGGCTGGTGGGCACTGCAAGTGGGAGCGTACCAGCAGGAAGAGGAGGAGGAAGGCTGGCAGGAGGGTTCACAGGAGGCAGGAGGCTTTGGGGGCCCTGAGGTGAACAGAGGGGAGTTCGCATGTCACCTGCCTGAGGCTCAGAGGCGCTGAGTATTCCTGTTGTCATGACTGCCTACCGGTGGCTCTGCTGGCTTCTGAGACCTTGAGAGCTGCCAGGGTGGGGACAGCAGGTCCAGGCAGCCTATGGAAGAGGCCTGGAGCTGCACTCTCTCCTCTCTGGGTGCTCCGTGGATCCCCGTGCTCTTAGCTCCTTACCTCTGTGGCCTTACTTATCCAGACCCAATGTCTCAGGCCTCCCCTCTTTCTCTTTCTCATACTCCCCCCTAGCTGCACTGAAGTGTGCTTGGGAGACAGACAGACAGACACACACACACACACACACACACACACACACACACACACTCTCACTCACTCTTCCAGAAACTCAGGCCAAGCACCTTGGAGTCATCCTGGACCCGTCTCCATCTCGTACGTCCATGTCATCCCATCAGCAGGACCTGTGGGCTCTCTATCCTGTCTCCCAAAGCCGACCACTTGTCACCTCCTCCATGTCTATCGCCCTGGGCGAGGCCACCATCTTCTCTTCCTGGCACTATCGCCCCTACTTTCTACTTTCCATGCAGCAGCCAGAGGTATCCTGCCAGGTAACATTCCCCCTCTGCTCAACCCCCAACCCCCAGCAACTCCCACATCATTTGGAGTAGAGTCTAAAGACCCTACAATGACTGACCACGCTGCCCCTGGGCAATACACTGGCCTCCCTGCTGTTGTACCAACAAGCCAGGCAAACCACCACCTCAGAGCCTTCGCACTGGCTCTTCCCTCTTCCTGGAACACTCTTCCCTCAGGTGTGGGCATGACTCCCTTCCTCTATGGAGGACTCTGTTGGAATGTTTCCTCAGAGAGGCCTTCTCCTAAGAGAAGCAACACCCCATACCCTTCTCCCTGCTTTCTTCTCCCCCTGTGTCTTATGAGCACATCACATCCCCTGACATACGATGTACGCCCTTTCTCTCATTGTGTTGACAGGTCTAGCTCTCCCCTAAGCAGACAGGAGCTTTTCTGTCTTCTTCTAGGGCTGTATCCTCAGCCTCCACAACAGGGCTTGGTATGTCGTGGGTGCTTAATAAATGCTGAGGGAAGAAAGCCAGCCTCAAGTCTGGCCCTGCCCATTGGATTTTGCCTCCCCCCACCCCACCAACTTTGCCCAGTTTCCTCCTCTTGGCCCCCCCCTCAGCCCTGCCCCTCGGCCTTTACCCCAACCCCCCATGTTTGCTGCTCCCCTCAGCTTACCGGCCTCCATGGCCAGCACTGTGATGTTGTGCCAGCCGGCTGTCTCACGGTCTAGTCCCTTGCCAGTCACGATGGCGCCCGTGTCCGCATCGATGTCAAAGATCTGGTCCAAATCTGAGTCACGGTCAATGGCGTACCTGAGGGAGGCAGGGTGGGGCTGATTGAAGGTGCCCTGGCACCAGGTGGAGCCCATGCCCATATCTCAGGCCTGCACACACTCCGCCCCCAAAGAGGGACCAACTGCCTGGGTGACACAGGAGCAGAGAAACCCTTCCCGGCAGAGGAGGAGTGGAAAGCGATCTGGGTTTGCATCTCAGCTGCACTGGGGTACCTGCCGTGGGACCACTCGCAGCCCGCAGCCTTTCTGAGTCTCAGCTTCCTCAGCTGAGTAGCTGGGCTAATAATTTGCACCCCACAGTTGTTGTGGGGGCTGGGAGTGGGCAGAGTCCCTGGCACAGAGTTAGCACTTGCTGGATATTCGATTCTTATCTTTCCGTAAGTGATGACCCCAGAATTGGGCTTGAGAAGGGGACAGGGCTGGCATCGATGGGGCAGGGAGAACACAAGGTGCAAAGGCAGGCAGGTGGGAATTATTCAGGAACTAGCAAATGGTGCAGGATGGCTAGAACTGGGAAGTGGGGAGAGTTAGGCACCGGAACACCAGGGCACAGAATTCAGGGGTTTGACGTGCACTGGGGGTGGGTTGGGGTGGGGGGGTGGCAAGGGGAATTTGAGCAGGAGAGAGGGGGTCGGCTCTGGAGTTATGAGGTTTTCTCTGGCCGCTTGGGTATGGAGGCCCCAGACCGGGAAAGTGGGCTGAGTGATAGATCCGGTGCTGAGGGGTTCTGAGGGGAAGGCTGCTGGCCCCTCCCAGCCTGTGCAGCACGAGAGAGCTAATCTGCGGCTTTTCAGCTGCTGCCTGAAAAAGCCCTTTGTTCCGCCTTCTTCCCGGGCCTTTGTGTGGCGGCTCTAGGCCTGAAAGGCCCGTGTCCAACACATGTCTCCGGCGGCGGCCCAGAGAGGCCCCGCCAGCGCTGGCCGCTGCTTCCCCGAGCTGATAACGTGGGCGGGGGCGCCGCCAGGCTGCACAGCCCACAAAGGCCTCAAATGCCAAGCAAGGGCTCTTTGTGCAGCCGGACAAAGCAGCTTAGTGGGCGGGGCTCAGCCCAAGGCACCCGCCCCTCCCAAAGACAGAAGGAAAGGGGCCGTTTTCCCATCTCCCAGACTGGAAAAGTGAGGTCCAGGGAGGCGAAGACACCAGAAACACCCCTGCTGGGGGCCCAGAGCCCTAACATGACCCTTCACTGGGGCTTTGGCTGCCTTGTCGAACTTCTCTGGACCTCAGTTTCCTCGTCTGTTGAATGGGGTTAATACCACCCAGTGGGACTGCACAGGTCTGAGAGTAGTCAGAGCTGGATTTGAATCCACTGTTACTTATTCTACCTGTGTGACCTTGGACAAGTCACTGGACCTTCTTGGCCTCTGTGCTTATCTGGAAAAGGGAGTGATTCATACACGCCTCCCACTGGTGTGTGCTAGAGGGGGCGTGATTCATGGATCTGGGCATAGGTGACAGCTCTTATTCTTTTCATATTTACTGAGACAGTGGAGGTGAAGGCTTGCGGCAAACTGTAAAGGGTTGTGCATATGGATGTTATAGCCAGTCTTCTGAGTCCCCATTTAATGCTCCTTCCCGTCCCTAAGCTGCTAAGTCTACATCCTCCTTGCCCTTAAATAGCCTGGGTCCTCCTGACCTGGGTGACAATGTGTGGAAGGTTCAGGCCCAAGGTGATAGATAATCGAAGCCATTAGTACAGCACTTAACAGTTTGTAGCTTGCTTTTCCTCTAGCCATCCCTCCATTCATCCCTTTATGCCTAGACATTAATTGAGTGCCTTCTCTGTGCTGCTCTGTGCTAGGCCCTGGGGATAAAGGGGCAAACGAGACAGATGAGGTCCCTGCCTGGCATCCTGTGAGGCTGATGTGATTCTCCCCATTTTGCAGATAAACACACTGAGGCTGACAGGAAACCTGGCAAGCTTAGGACTGCCAAGTATGGTTGTTCACGTTGTGTCCTGCACAAAGGTACCAGGCTGAAGGGGAAAAAGTGGGGGTGAAGTCCAGCCAGTGTTCGACTTGCCAAGCCACGTGACCTTGCCCAGGGAGTATTTTCTCAAAGGCAGGCCTTTTTCTTATTTATGCAAAAGTACCCTATGGGCTAGTGATGACCCTGCCCGAGGTGGCACAGGAACTGTCACAAAATTGGAATTTGTACCCAAATTTGGGACTCTATACTCAAAGTTCTTTTCTAGCTTGTTGACACATTCAAAGCTGCATTGAATGGAGCCTCAGGTCCCCTTTGCCTCCAGCCTGGCCCTGTCAGATGTTTGGGACCAAAGGATGTTTGACTCTGAGTGTCAGTTTGGCTGGAAGGAGCCGTGGAGAGCTCCTGAATTTTCAGGCAGGAGACAGAGTCTGGGAAAGGGCCAGGGAGGTGACACAGCCTGGGGTTTCTGATGGCTGGGTCAGGGCTGGGTGTGAGACAGGGCTTATGGGAGGACGCCATGGCCTCCTTCTTGCTTCTCCTCCCCTCTCTGTTCAGACCTTTCTCCTCTCTTCTCCTCCCTCCTCCTCTCCTTCTCTTCCCCTCTTCCCAGTCTTTCTCTTTTGTTTCCTCCCAGAAGGGAAGGGGGGGGGGCTGGAATCTAAGTGGAGGCAGCTGTTCCCAAGGTCAAGGGGTAGGAGGCCACCATTAACCAGCTAAAGACTTGGGGCTGTGGGTCAGTGTGGCTGGCTGAGCCCAGGTGGTTTTGTTCCAGCTCAGGGAGCCAGCCAGTGAGTGGGAGGGAGGGGTGGGGTGAACATGGCATGTGGCAAGGAGTGTGGCTTGGCACATGTGGGAGGTGGGGGTGGGGGGAGGCTTGTGTGCCTCACGTGTAGGTGCATGAGTTGTATGTCTGGTCTGTGTTGTGGGTGGAAACTATGTGTGTGTGTGTGTGTGTGTGTCCTGAATATGTGAGTGATGTGTGTGTCTCTGTGTGTGTGAGATACTGCTTTGCAGTTGGAAGAACAAAGGCACAAGAGGCAGCTGCTCAGTCCTGGGTCCGGACCCAGGTCCAGGTTGACCCCCCCACAAGTCACTTCCGTCTTTGAGCCTAATTTTCAGCAAAATGGAGATGATAATCCTACTTTGCAAGTAGTTGGGAGGATTAAATGCCCAGCTGGGGGATAAGGTGCCTAGCTGAGTTCCAGGAAAATTATTCTGTGAGTGAGAACTATTGTTATTCTAATTATTATTCAGAAACGCCTGGCAAGGGGTTACACAGGAGTCTCTCCCATCCTGTGTGTGGTCTGCATGCCTGGGGCTGGGAGGCACCATGTGCGGATGCTGGAGTATTGCCAGTGGTCTGAGAAGGACAGGAGGCAGCTTTGGGTCTGGGAGGGTCTGCTCAGATCTCACCATCCTGCTTCTTATGTGGTTAGCCAGGCCCTGGAGGTCAGGAGGGAGGGGCTGGAGCACGCAGTGAGAGCATGTGGGCATGTGTCAGCTAGTATGTGTGTGCGCGCATGTACGTGTGCGTGTGTGGACACATGCACGTGCAAGGCAGGCCTGGGTATGGCGGTCGGGAGTTTGGATCTGTGCCCATCTTCCTAGGTTTGAAACCTAGCTACGTGACCTTGGGCAAGTCACTTAATCTCTTTTCTTCAGTTTCCTCCTATTAAAAATGGAGATGATGATGATGATGATAATAATAATAATAAAATAATAATACCCATCTCACAGGGTGGTTGTGAGATTAGACAAGTGACTACCAATAAAACACATAACAGCAATGGACACCTGTGTACACACTAGCTCTGATTTTTATTTGCCGAGCAGGACTTTGTGCCAGGCCTTGCAAGGGCTTTACCTGCATGAGCTTCTTAAATCTCCCAGGCACTGTCATCCCCCCCCCCCATTTTACAGATGAGGAAACTGAGGCTCAGAAGAAGCCAGGTGCCTAGTCTTGGGTCAGACCAGCTGGTGAGTGGCAAAGCCAAGTTTCCAGCCCAGGTCTGTCAGAGCCCCAGGTCTAAGAGAACCCTTCTAAGGGCCAGCCAGGTACACCTGCCGGCTCCCACATGTCATGAACACAAAACGCTGCTGTTGCCCAGGTTAGGATGGGAGAAGTGGGGAGGGTACCGCTTCCTGGCTTGGGTGTGCATGTGGTTTTCTCCACGTGCATATGTGCATATAGAGTGCACACTCTTCTGAAACATGAAAGCTGAAGGCTCATGGGTGTACAGGCTTCTTGGTGCTCCTGTGTCTGGGCTCATGTGCATATACACACAGCAGGTTGAATGAGGCAGACCCCACCTGAGGTACTAGTGGAGGGGACTCTTCAGATACAGAAAGGTTGCCCCCCAAATCAAGTGATTCCTCTCTGCTCACTCCACCCTGTCTGTGGCTCTTTCTCCCTTCCCCCCACCCCCACTGTAAGACACACGGAAAGGGCCCACACTCAAAGCCTACGCATGATGCCTGGAAATCCGTATGTGGTTAGTACTGGTTGCAGAATGAAGGGGAGAAATGGGCCTCTAGACCACCGAGAAACATGGTACTGTCCAAACATGTAATCCTCCCTCCAACCTCGGGGGCACTGAGCACAGAATCCGGTACACAGTAGACATTCAATACCCATTTTTTGAATAAATAAATCAGGCGGGTGCTATCATGATGCCCATTTTAGAGAAGGAAGAACTGAGGCTTGGAGTGGGTGCAGCGATTTCCCCACAATTCTACAACTGAACTAGGGATTCAAACTCAGGTCTCCTCTGCTTCCGAAGCCCATAGACTTTCTGCAGCACCCCCTATGGAGTGCTGGGAGGAAATGAAGTATTCAGTCCCTCTGGTCCAGTGTGGCCTTTCCTGCTTTTGATGTTCTAAGGAGACTCACAAGGGGGCTGGGGTTGGGAGGATGATGGCTGGGCTGATACATGGCCAGGCTATCTGCAAGGCTGCCTATTCCAGAGATGGGCCCACCTGAGCACTCTCCTCCCTTTCTCGAAAGCCTTCCCACTGCCTAAGGATAAAGTCCTTCTCCTTCACCTGACATTCGAGGTCCTTCGCAGCCTGTCCCCTCTGTCACCTCCCAAACCCTCTCACGTGAGCTCATCCAGCTGATCTCCCTGCTCTTGAACATAACCTCCCGGCTCCACGATTCTCTTCCTGCCACCCGGCCCTCACCATCACTCCACCCGAGAGCACCTGCTTTCCATTCCAACCTCATCCTTTTGTCCTGGCTTAGGGCCACCTGGGCTCACTCCTCTCCTTGGTGCAGAGTACTCACCCCTCCTCGGAGTGCCTTAGTCCTCAAGCCCCTGCCTCAGCCCAAGCCCACTCAGACTTAGATTTGTCACCAGACTCATTCCCGTCGGCCCATGTCTGATTCACCTCCGTGGCTCAGGCACAGGGGAGGGCACAGCACAATTTGGGAACTGCGCTAACCACAAAGAGAGTAAAAAACAGGGGCAAAATGGCAGGAGGCTGGATTCAAGAAGCAAACAATCATGGGTTAAAGCCCATTCCTTCCCCTTTCAAACTGCGTGACATTGGGTGAATCACTTCTCCTCTCTGACCCTCAGTTTCTTCATCTGTAAAATGACTAATAGCTCCTGAGGCACAAATGCAACACTGTGAGGCATCTTCCACTTGCCCCAGTGCAGGGACTCAGAAAAATCACCCTATGCATCTGCATGTCTATATTTCCCAGGTACCTACTATCATAGGCAAAACCTCCCACTTAATTTCCAGGAACACACCAAGATTGTTCCTGCCTCAGGACCTTTGCACTTATGATTCCCTCTACTTGGAATGTGCTTCCCCACATCTTTGCGTGGTTGGCTCTCTCTTTATCATTCTGATCTCAGCTCATTTGTCAACTCCTTGACCACTTAATCCAAAGTAGCCCTCTGTGGCCCCAATCCTCCCTTATCCTACTACCCTGTTTATTTTCCGTCACAGCTCTTATAAGCAATGATCCCATTTAATCATTTGTTGACTTCTGTTAACAGATGCTTAACCACTTGTTGACTATCTCCCCCCAGGATAAGGCAGAGTCCATGTGGGCAGGGACAGAGTGTTGTCATCACCATTTCTGTCTGCCCAGAATGGTGCTGGACACGACTCAGTGTGTTGACTGAGCCCATGACCCTTAGAACTGGCAGAGACGCCGAGCCCTGGAAAGCACTTGTGGCCTGTGAAGACCCCTTCTCTTTCAGCCCCTCAATGGCCCTCCCTTTCCATGTTTGTCCCTGCAGACTGGGCAGTCCTCCCCAGCTCTGCCCTTGGCTGAGTCATCTCTCTGGAGTTCCCAGACCTGGCTCAGGGCCTGGCATGGAGGAGGAGTTGGGTAAATGTTTGTGGTGTTAAATTGGACCTGTCTCAAGCGCCTCACCGCCTACACATCTGAGGAGCCCCAGGGAAGGGGCTGCAAGGAGAGATGAAAGAAGGTGAGAAGCAGGTTTCAAAGTTGGCCCTTTCAGTGCAGATAAAAGCAGGAGGGAAGGGAAGGGAAGGGGAAGGAGGGAGACTGAGTGGGGTGTGGAGAGCAATATTGAAGAGGAGGGGAGCAGGCACACGGGAGCCCTGATCTGGGAGGCGAGGAGTTGGCTCCTACTCCTGGTTCACTCCCTGTGAAAGCTGGGGGAAGCCTCCTCCCCTCTCTGGGCCTTAGTTTCCTGACAAACATGGCTGATAATGCCCCCCAGAGGTCTGGGGCCGGCCAGAGGCTGAGGGGGAGGTTGAAAGAGTGTACAGACAGCCCTGTGGAAGAGCGGTGGGGGAGTTCAGAGGCAGGACGGTTTGGGCAGTGAGAAGGTGGGACAAAGCCTGAGCCCCTCAGCCTGCCCTTGAGGACCGGCCGACTTCGCTTTTGCTGCCTCATCTCCCGAGTTCACTGTAGCTATCACAGTCTGCTCTTCTCCATATCGACCGCTCCTCTGCCTCCAAACGTCTGCACAAGCTGTTCCTCTGCCTGGGATGCCCTTCTCCCTCCTATTTACACCGGACCAGACCCAGGTACCCAGCTCAGTTTCATTCCTGACTCTTCTAGGAAGTCTTTCCAGATCCCCCCGAGGTTATCTCCCAGTCTGGGAGCCCATGGGCAGTTAAGCAGAATGGCATCTTTGTGTCCTTACCTAGGGCTGCCACATAAGGTTGCACAGGCTGTGCACTGCACAACTCCAACAGAGCCATTCACACGGAGGATGATGGGAATGTTACCCATCTGGAATTGTGTAATGCAGAGATCCTCAAACGAACTTCCCTTCCCGCTCCATCCAATGCTCAGCACAGAGCTCGGCACAGAGTTGGCTCAGGGATCACTCACTGACCATGTAACAGGGGCGGTAGGGAGGGAGCAGGGGCTCCAGAAACTCCCGTCTGTCCAGTAATAGCCATTCCCCCGACCCTGCACCTCCCCACTCTGGATCAGTTTCTCCTACAACCCTTTTTCCTTTCTCTTCTATCTGACCTTCTTCAAGCCAGGGCCATTATCAGGGGCTCCCAGCCTCTGCAGCCCCTAAATCCTTCCAGGGACACCAACTGGTGCTGCAGCTCCCCTCCCCTCTGCCCTCCAGCCTCCACCCCTGCTCTGCCTCTCTCTCCCCCTGTGTCTGTCTCTACTTCTTTCTCATTCTGACTTTCTCTCCGAATCTCCTCTCTGTTTCCACATTGCCAGGCAGGCCCCTTTGTCCTCCTTAGTTACTTTTGTCTGCTTTCCACCGGCTCTCCCCTTTCTCTAATCTGTGCCTCTCAGTGTTGGTCTCTCCACACCTCCGTGAGTCTCTTCTCTCTCTCTCTCTCTCTCTCTCTCTCTCTCTC
>NW_017731381.1:5289136-5331348 GCF_001890085.2 Hipposideros armiger
CTCTCCCTCTCAGTGTTGGTCTCTCCACACCTCCGTGAGTCTCTTCTCTCTCTCTCTCTCTCTCTCTTTCTCTCTCTCTCTCTCTCTCTCTCTCTCTCTCTCTCTTTTCCCAGTTGTTCTGTTTTTACATTTTATTCACTCATCACACAGTCAGTGTGCGTCCACTGAGTGGTGGGCATTGGGGCCAGGCCCTGAAGGTACAGTCGTGAACACACAGACATAAATCCTTACCCTCACGGAGCTTATCTTTTCATAGGAGAGACACAGTGATTAGGAATGAGGTAGCATGTTACGTCGCGATGAAGGCTAACGGGGACCAAGGAAAATGAGGAAGCGGATACGAAGAGTTGGGGTGGGGTGGACCCTTTAGAACAAGTGGTGAGGGGAGGAAGTGAGAGGACAAATTGTGGTCATACCAAGGGGAGAACATTCTAGGCAGAGGGATCAGTACTTGTAAAGGCCCCGAGGTAGAGATGAGCTTGGTGCATTTGTGGAGCTGCAAGGTCAGCGTGACTGAGCCGAGTGAACCAGGGGAAGGAGGTAGTAGGGGGTGAGGTCTGAGAGGTTTCAGTGACGCCACATCACCCAGGGTCTGGGGGTTCATTGGGAGGGCTTGGTCTTTCATTCTGAGCCAGAGAGGTGCCCTTGGGGGGATTTGAGCAGAGCAGAGCAGAGCCATGCTCTGATTTATATTTGGGCAGGCTCGGCTGGCTCTTGTGCCGATTTCAGATTAAAGAGGGGCAAGGACCCAAGCAGGGAGACCAGCGAGCAGGGAACTGCGATAACCCAGGCAGGAGAAAGAGGTGGCCTGGCCCAGGGGGTAGCAGTGGAGGGGTGAGAAGGGGTCAGCTTCTGGATATAGTTTTAAAATGGAGATGACAGGATTTGCTGATGGCTTGGAGGGAGGTGAGAGACAGACAGGAGTTGAGGATATCTCCCAAAACAACTGGAAGGATGTTGTGGAATGTTTTTTTGTTTTGTTTGGTTTGGTTTGGTGGCATGACCAGAAGCTCATTTCTGAACATGATGAGTTTGAGGCGATCCAGGGGAGGTGTTAAGAGCCAGAGGTGAGGCAAGCCAGTGGAACTGGGGTCACAGGCATATGGATGGACTAGCTGAGAGCACCAGAAAGCGAGTGTGGACAGAGAGAGGAGGACCCAGGCTGAGCTTGGTTCACTGTGCTGTGTCGGTCACACTTGGTTCTCCCGCCTTGTCCTGGGCCCCCTGTCTCTCCGTGACTGTTCTCACATCTGTTTCCTTTGTCTCAGAACTCCAGCTGTGTCCTGTGACCATCTCTCTCCCCCTCCCCCCACACTGTCTTCTCCTTTCCTCTGCGCCGCCAGGCCTCCCTCCCCCTCTGCCTGCAGTCTGTGCGCAGGACCGTGCGGGATAGCAGGCAGCAGGCGTCGGCCCCGGGCGGGGGTCTCACCGGACGGGCCGGTTGGCGGCGTCGGGGTCCCGCGCCGTCACCACGCCGACCAGGGAGCCCACCTGCGCGTCCTCCTGCACCTCCAGGAGGCCAGAGGGCGGCCGGAACTCGGGGGGCTCATCCACGTCGGTCACGGCCACGCGCACGATCGCCTGGTCGCGGAACGTGCCCAGGTCAGCGAAGCGGGGGTCCACGAACTTGTTGAGAGCCTCCAGGACCACGGTGTGCACTGGCTGGGACTCGAAGTCCAGGCTCTGGGGAGGGAGCAGAGGGCCGGTGAATGGGGTCGGCTGGGATACTGACAGATCCCAAGTCAGGGAGGCAGGGCGGGGCTGGCCCAAGCCCACAGGTAGACTCAGCAGGGGCACAGGGAAGAGCCTCAGACCAGCCCTCTCTGGTTACAGGTGGAGAAAGCCAGGCCTTCAGCGGGACAGTCTTACCTAGGCACATAGAGCCACTCAGGGCTTAGCCGTACTGACATCCTGACTTTCGCCACCCGGCACAGTTATGCTGGGGGCATTTCATTAATTTATTAATTCACAAAGCACTGACTCTGTGCCAGTGCTTTAAATATATAAACCTATTTTCAACACCCTCAAGAGACTTGTAGTATTATCTCATTTTACACAAGAGGAAATTGAGGTCCAGAAGGCTCTGTGACTTGCCCAAGGTCACTTTGCAGATGCGGGATTCAAACCCAAGTCAGTGTGGCTCCCCAGCCCTGGCCCTTAACCTCACAAGAGGAAAGGGCGCTGGCTCTGCTGCTGGCCAGCTGTGCGTCCTTGGGCAATCTATTTAGCCTCTCTGGGCCTCCGTTGGGAGGATTATGTGCAACATGGGCGGCCACAGCTAATGCTCGTTGAGCCTGATAAGCCAGGCTGCCTTAGAACTTTCCTGGGGATCTGGCTAAACCCATGCTGAGCCTTGCTTCCCATCAGGGAGTGCTAAGGGGTGACCCTCTGACAAGGAGATTGACGGCTGTGTGTTGGCTATGGCTTTCTAAGGACAATGCTTTATATATAGCCCAGAGGAATGGCAATGGTGGGGTTGCAGGAGCCTCAGTGGTGTGGTAGGGGAGCTATCTGAAGGCAAGGCTGATCTTCCTAGAGACCTGCCCTGTGTGTAGGGACCTTCCCTTCCTCTCAGACCCTCCCACCCCCATCTTCTCCAGCAGCAAAAAAAGGGCCACGTCCTTCCTCTGTCCTGTTGCCTGGGAAATCAGAATGCAAGGAGGCAGGCGGTGGCCTGGCCTGGGAGTGAGAGATGGGCTGTGGACCCAGGTCATCAATCAGGCGGGGCTGTGCTCCCTGAGCCAGTGCTGGCTCCACAGAGACACCTCAGACGCCAGTGCTGGAGCCAGCAAGAGGGCTCCCCCCTCCCCCCTGTCCCCAGCAGGAGAGGGAGGAGAGGGGCAGCACTGGGGGTGACAGCAAGTGCTGTGCTGGTGTCCCAAGGCTGGGCATGGAGACAGCTCTGTGATGCTGCTCTGTGATGCTGCACCCCTCTGGCCCTCCAATTCCCCATCTGTAAAATGGGCTCATCTTCCAGTGAGGACAAATGGAGAACAGAAGACTGAAAACCACATAATGCCTAAAAGGGTGGATTCTGGAGCCAGGCTGCCTGGGCCCATGTCCCTACTCTGCTCTGCAAGATGCATGACCTTGGATGCAAATCACTGAACTTCTCAGGGCCTATGAAATAGGCCGTCACAGTACCTCCGAGGGTTGTTGTGGGGATGGAATGAGTTAATAAATGGAAAGCAGTTCAAGGGCACCTGGCACACTGTAAACACTATTATCAGCATCAGCTGTCGTATTATTATCCTCTGGGAAGGAGTTGAAGAAAGTGGGGTTTTCTCTCTCCTCATACCCTCAAGGCCAGGTAGAGAGTGAGTCCTAACGTGCTGACTGAGTGAAGGGTCATCAGGGGCAGATGTTTCTGTGGGTCCCAGAAGGCAGAGCCCAGGCTGATAGGGGCAGGTTTAGGGAGACAGGTTCTGACTGACTGGGAGGAGGAAGAGCGGGACAATGACAGGGAGTGAGCATCCCATCCCTGGAGGTGTCCAAAGACCTACAGCCATCCGAGGGGTAGTGCAAGGGATTTAGACCTCCGGTGGGAGAGCAGGATTGGAGTGGGCAGTCTCAAAGGCCTGCACTGCCCTGAGTGGCCAAGCCCATGACCAAGTCCTAGAAGATGGATTTTTGCTTCTTTTTTTTTTTTTTTTTTTTTTTTAGCTGAGCCATCCTGCCACCTGTTGGCAGTTCAGCGGCAGCTCAGCTCGGGCTGGACTTGAACCGCTGTTGCTCAGAGCTCAAACCTTTGAGCAAGCTCTTAACCAACTGAGCCACTCGGCCGGCCCCGGATTTTTGCTTCTTTATTTGATCTCCATCCCCTTTACCTTTCTGAGCCTGTTTTCTCACTTGTAAAAATGGGCATAACGATGTCTCCTTCAGAGAGAAAGGTGAAGATGAAAAAAAAAATGATGTGGGTGAAGGCTGTGGTATGGACTTGAAGTAGCACATTGTAGCGATTAAAAGCACTGATTCAAATCTGGATAGAATCCTGGCTCTGACAACTAGCTGTGCAACCTTGGACAAGTCCCCCAGCCTCACTGTGCCACATTTTCTCATGTGTAAAAAGGAATGAAACCATAAGCATTTTCTCAGGTTGGTCCTGGGTTTCTAGAGAGAACTAACCCCTGGAGTGGAGGGGGGTGAGGGGTCTTTGGCTGCTCAGAGGCCTCCCTGACTCCATCCCCTGGGGCCTACCTCCCCCCATCCATCTTGGGGCAGCCGCACCTTCTGCACTACGATGATGGCCTCCTGAGTGTCGCTGTCCGTGGTGACCTTGAACACATGGCCGCCACTGCCGCTCTCCTCCTTGAGGTGGTAAGTCATGTCCGTGTTCTCGCCCACGTCTGAGTCCTCAGCCTTCACTCGTCCCACTGCCGTGCCAATGGGGGCCGACTCCTGTATGCTGAACTGGTACATCTCTGTAGGGGATACGGCTGTGAGCAGGGATGGGGGCAGCCCATACCCCAACTTCCACCAGTTCTAGGGAAAAGGAGAGGGGGTACAGACTCCACCAGTTCTAGGGGAGGGGGGAACCAGATGGGCTCCATGGAGAGAGGGCAGTGTCTGCAAAGGGCTCCCAGCTTGGGCAGGGTGGTGCTGGGACAGGTGTATCTTCTGCAGAAATGTGGGCGGCAGTGCGAAGGGGAGGGTCCTAACGCTGACCCTGATTGATTTGAGAAGGTGTCTGGGTTCTTTGGGCCTCAGATTCCCCATCCGTCCAGTGAGGACAGAGGAGCATAGCGGCGAAGGCTCTGCCGTCAGTCCTGGCTGTGTAATCCTGAGTTTGGGTCCTTCATCTGTAGAATGGGAACAATCACAGTGCCTTCCTAACAGCACTGTTACCAGGATTAACTTGGATGATGACGCCTGTAAAATGCTTAGTACAGCGCCTATCACATGGTAGCTACTCAACACATGGAACAAACTGTATTAAAATGGTGGGGCTTCAGGCGGATTTTTCTGTTGCCGTCAACAACGTTCCTGACATCGATTCCTGCATACCCGCCTATTTATTGAGCAGCTATGATGTCCCAGAGGCGGTTCTAGGCACTGGGGTTACAGGGATAAGCAAAACAGATCAAAACCCCAGTCCTCACAGTGCTTTCCTCTTAGTGGAAAGAGAAAGGCATTGAACGATGACATCAGTAAGACGTACAGTATGGCAAATGGTGACGCATACTTTGGAGAAAGCTAAATAAAGCAGGGGAAGGGAATGGGGAAGGGGGTGAGTGGAGTTTTAAATAGGGCGATTGAGAAAGGCCTTGCTGAGAAGATGGCATTTTTGCAAAAGACCGAGGGAGGTGAGGGAGGGAGCCATGCAGCTATTTGGGAGAGAGAAGTCCAGACAGAGGGAACAGCAGGTGCAAAGGCCCTGAGGTGGGTGTGATGCCTGGCATGTTTGAAGAATGGCGAGGTGACCGTTGTGGCTAGAAGGGCGAAGCAGATGGTAAACCAGAAGCAATGAGGTCAGCTGGAACGTGAAGAGCATTCTGCTCGCCTCTCAGAGCCAAGGATGAGGGGAGGGTGATCTCCTAAATGATGGGCTCGTGAAGATGAAGCAGTGTCTGTGGGGGTGGGGATTATCTCTGGGGTTCCCCACACAGGCCTGGGTACCCCTTTTGTGGATATTCTTCCCAGAGTAGCTAGGGGGGGCTGTTTCTAAAACACAAGGTGATCATGCCGCTTCCCCGCTTTAATCCTTTCCATAGTTCCTCACTGCCTTTCTGATGGAGTTATACAAGCCCCCTGGTGGGACCCAAAAGATACTGGCTGCCTGGCCCCTGCTGACTTCCACAGCCTCATGCCCCCACTTCCCTACCCTAACTCTAGTGTCAGCCAGGCTGAAGTTCTTGTAATTCCTTAAATATGACTTGCTGGGTCTCACCTCCGGACATCCCCTCTCTTTATTCTCCTCCCTGCCTTGGCCTCCCCAATTACCATGCCTCTTTTAGTCTCACAGAATATTACCTCCTCCAGGGAGCCTTCCCAGACACTCCAGGTTCTGCTCCTGTGTGCCCAGGGCCCCCAGGCGTATCTCATGGTAAGGATTACTGCGTTTCATATCGTTTTCTGTTTATTCTGTCTCTCTCGCTTCTCTCTCCCCCTCCCACCCCCTACCCTCCTCTCTTTCTCTCGGGTATGAGCTTCTGGAAGGCAGGGACCACATCTCTTATTCATCAGGCATTCTCAGTGCCTGGCAGAACACCAGACTGTCACATAAAAGAAATGTGTGAGTGACTAGTGAGCAAAGAAATGAAAAACAGCATGAGTTACCGGTGTACTCCCACCCGATGAACACAAATGAAAGAGTCTGACAATACCAAGTGTTGGCGAGGATGTGGTACAATGGACACATACATTTCTTCTTGGTGAAAGACAGTTTGGCTTTATTTGGTAAAGTTGACGATGAGTGTGTCCTGTGAGCCAGCTATTCCGCTCCTCTGTATATGCACTAGAGAAACGTGTGCAAAACGGCACAAGGAGATGTGCAAACACAGTCCAAGCAGTATCCTCCACAACAGCCTCAAACTGGAAGCACCCCACATGTCCATCAACAGTAGACGAGATAAAACATACAGTGATGAAAAGGAATGAAGTCTAGCGACAAACAACATATGATTTCACAAACATAATTTTGAGAGACAAAAAAGCACGATACAACTATTTTGTATTGTATGATTCCATTTATATAAAGCTAAAAGCAGGAGAAATGGAACGCCAGTGTTAGGTGACACGCACACAGGTGAGTCGGCTCTAAGGAAAAGCGAGGAGGTGATGACAAGAGCAGATTCTGGTTAATTCTGGAGGAAGGGGTGGGGAAGAAGTTAGGGTCAGGAAAGGGCCTGTGGGGTTTTCTGGGGTCCTGCTTGTTGGTTACAGGAGTTCCCTTTACATTGATATTGCTATTTTATGCCCTTTTGTTTGTGTGCTATATTTCACAATAAAGAAATGCTAAAAATAAATAAGGACTAAATAAATGAAGGAGTAAACAAGAGTCTTCCTGGGACCCTGGCACCTTTTCTCTTCTTTGTCTCACCCCTTCCAGCTCAGAGCTGGCACAATTGGGTAGAAGATTGGGTGGCCCCCACCCTTCTACCCAGTGCTTTGAAGCTTCCTCATAGTGTGTGTGTGTGTGTGTGTGTGTGTGTGTGTGTGTGTGTGTGGTGGGGGGCGGGGGGCTGGGGGAAGCAAGTGGTGGGCTGGCTTCTGTGCCAGGTTCCTGGTGACGTGGAGTGGCTGGCAGGCTCTGCCCATCCCCGCTCCGTGTCTGGGTGAGGCTAGGCTGTGATGACACTGCTGCTGCTGCGTTCTCAGCTCAAGGATTGGATTCCCTTATCTCACGGGGGTCAGTCCCCTGTGGCGGGGCCTAATGTGAGAGCAGCAGACCTTGAGTAATGACTCGCCTGATAGGAATCAGCCCAGCTCCCCGCGGCATTTAGTCTCTGCCAGCCTTGGTGGCTTCCTAGGCACAGCTCTCGGCCCGAGTCTGGGATAGAGGGGCTGTCTGGGCTGATGGAGAGGTGGGGCACTGGGCCAGAGAGCCCCCACCCCCTGCTGTGCCAGGAGAGGCAGAGAGTGGAAAGACCTCATAATTCAGAGGCACAGGGTCCTGCCCTCAGGGTTCAGAGGAGGAGGGAAAGACCCGTCACTCCAAACCTCAGCTTCTCCAGGCACCACTATGGTGTCCCTGGCCTGGGTGTGGCTGCAGCCTCTGTCCATCTCCCGCCCCGTCCCTGCCCCCCCGCCAGCTGCAAGCTTGGGTCGTGGCAGATCACCTGCAATAAGCAGGATAGGGGTGTGTACAAGGGCCATGAGGGGTTCAGGTGGGTGGACAGGTGGGGGCTCACTGTTGGCAGGAAGCAAGGTGAGGGGTGGGAAGGTAGCCATATGACCAGGGTGTATGGAAAATCTGAGAACTTTAGGGTCCTTCCCTGCGAGAAGCATGATTGGAGGGGGGCTGGGGTGAGTGGCTGACTCAGGTGGGTAGACAGACAAACAAGATGGGAGTCCCCCTTTTGGTGGGAAGCCAAAAGTGGACTTGGGGTCAGTGGATGGCTTGGAAGGATGGACAGATACCCACAGTGCCCCCCGCCCCCATGGAAGCCCAATGGGAGGGGTGCTGGAGGGTCAGTGGGTGGCTTGGATGGGCTGACAGACACACAGATGTGGTCTCCTCCCTCTGGGAAGGCTTCACTCACTCTGTGGGAAACGGGGAGGGTTGTCATTGACATCAGTGACCACGATGGTGACGGTCGTGGAGCCTGAGAGGCCTCCCAGCTGGCCCGCCATGTCCGTGGCCTGGATCACCACCTCGTAGCGCTCCTGGCTCTCGCGGTCGAGGTCAGGCACAGCTGTCCGGATCACGCCTGTGGGTGAGGGAGGGTAAGGCCCGGGATGTCCCCACCAGCGGCCAGCTGATAGGAAGACCCCTGCACAGGCAGAGGCCGGCTCATTCAAGTTCAGAGGGGAGCACAGAAAACATGGACATGGCTGCAGCACAGGTGCAGGCTCAGCGGCTATCACACACACGCTCACACACGTGCTCATACAGAGGTGCCCGTACACTCACACACATGCAATACTTCACACGCTCACACACACATACACTCACACACAATACTCTCACACATACACACAACCATCAGATTCACACACACTTTCAAAGACACTCCCACACACTGGTACACATACACATTCACAACCATTTCTACACAGACATGCTAACACACTACTACTGTTGAACACACTCTCATACACCCTCACACATAATACCTTGAAACACACATTTTCACACATACGTGCAAGCTCACACACACACACACACACACGGCACAAAAGCAACAGAATGGACTATTTGGTTTCCTAAAAGGAGGCACAGAGACTAGAGCCTGCCACTGTGTGACCCCCTGGGCAACCCATCCCACTTTGGGGGCCTCAGTTTCCCCATGTGAGGGTGAACCCTGATATTCCCAGCGTGAACCTGGCCTGTGCCTGATCATCTGTCGGTGGCACTTGGCCCAGAGCCAGACATGGAGCAGCAGCTTGGTGAGTGTTTAACAAAGTGAACTGGACTCCTCCCCCACACTCAGGTACCCTCAGGATGGAGTCACGCTCACCTCTACACACACGCTAGGGATGTCTCACACACTTATGTACTGCATACATAAGCACACATACGCGGTCACATACGCCCGTGCCCACTAACACACACTCATTCTCACACACAT
Organism: Hipposideros armiger; assembly: GCF_001890085.2. Lineage (NCBI taxonomy): Eukaryota > Metazoa > Chordata > Mammalia > Chiroptera > Hipposideridae > Hipposideros > Hipposideros armiger. Next base: position 5,298,367 of record NW_017731381.1, read on the forward strand.
CCCTCCATGATTACGTCATCCCCTGGCCTTCGGAGCCCCAGCCCCTGGCCCCCAGCTTGGCAGCAGATTCCCTGTCCAGGCCCGAGCTAATGGCTGAACAGACAATCCTTCAAGCTGTTAATGGACGTGGGGGTGGAGGGGCGGCAGGAATGGGGTGACTGCAAGATGAATTCTGCTGAGGCGAAGGCTGTATTTCTTGTCTTCTTGCCAGTGGGAGACAAGGGTGGAGTGGGGAGTTGATGAGGCATTCAGAGCCTCCCCCACGACGCACTCCAACCTGCCGAGCACCAGGTGGTGACAGGTGGTGCCCAAAGCCCGAGTGCCAGGTGGAGTCATGCACCAGCAGCCCCATGATGTGTCCCATAAAACCCAGTTTCTGAGTCCTGATGTCCCCAAGCAGCCTTCAGACTCCAATAAAGGCAAGGGAATGGGAGAAGGGGCTGCAGTGTGTGTGTGTGTGTATATGTGTGTGTGTGTGTGTGTGTGTGTGTGTGTGTGTGTATTTGTACATGTAGCTAGGGGAGCTGGGGGGGCACCTAGTTGGTGGCCTTGCTTTTGTGGAACCTCATGGAGAAATGGCATGTGTACTGTATCTAATCGAGGGTCGCACAGACTATCAGTGGCCTTCGAGACTCCTCAACAGGCCCCCTCCTGACCCCTCCTCTGCCAGAACTGGTCTCCCCAAGGAGAGGGGAGTCTTGGAAGCAGATGAGCTTGGGACCAATCCCAGATCTGCCTTTTTTTTTTTTTTGGCCAGGTGACTTGAGCAAATCCCTTCACCTTTTTGACCTCAGTTTCCTCATCTGTAAAGTGGGACAACCACAAGACCTCACTAAAAGAACAGGGTTTCTCAACCTCAGCGCTATGGATGTTTTGGCAGGATAATTCTACCCACTAGATGCCAGTATCAGCACCCTCCCCATCAACCCCAGTTTCAAAAATGTCTTCAGACATTGCCAAGTGGCCTTGGTGGCAAAATCAGTTTAGAACCACTGGTGTGGAATTTCATCTCATGAGAACTGCAAGTGACAGTAACGACAGTCACTAACATTGATGTGCATTCGCTCTGTGCCTGGCACTGTTCTAAGCACCTGAAGTGAACTGCCTCATTTAATCCTCTCAGCACCTTATAAGGAAAGTGCTGTGATTATCCCCATTTTACAGATGGGGAGACGGAGGTACAGAGAGGCCCAAGGTCACATGTAGAAAGCACACAGCCAGGATTCAAGCAGCCACTCTGGGGCCAGAGTCTATGCTTTGAACTGCCCTGCCCAGCCCGCCTTTGTCCCCGGCCTCACCCATCACCAAGTACAAGGGCCTTTGACAGGGGGATGCCACGTATGTGGTCCTGTCTCAGCTTTGGGAATATCCTCCTAGCTCTTCTCAGTTCTAACCAAGCCATTTTTGCAATCACGCAGCAGGCTCCCCTTGACCTACCCCCATGCTGCACCTCGACACTGGTTTTGTGAGGGGGGCACCCTTCTGGGGATGGGGCAGGGCCCAGGGTCTGTTAGCTGAGTCTTTGTAGCTGGTCTGTTAGGTGCTGCAGCCCTGCGTAGCAGGGGCTGTACTGGGAAGGTGGGCCTGTTGTGCCCTCTGCCCCTTGGAAGGAGGGAAAGAGGAGAAGGGGAAGAAAGAGGAGAGGATAAGGATGAAGGCAACAGGGAGGAAAGAAGAGAGAAGAAAAGGGACCTGGGGAAGGAGATAGACAAAAACCTAGTGAGAGTTGCGGGGCAAGAGGCGTAGGGAGAGAGACATGCACATGGAGACAGAGGTAGAGAAAGAAGGGGAGGTGAGCGAGATGGAGAGGGAGGGAGACCTCTAGAGAAGGAAAGAGGGGAGCAGCAAAGCCAGAGAGAAAAACACACCCAGGAGGAGACAGCAAGAGAGAGATCCATGGAGAGAGACGGAGACCAAGAGAGAAGTAACAAACTGGACTTCCCCACAGATAGCAGAGAGGCAGGGGGACAGGAAGGGGTGAGGAAATGTGAGGGCAGGGAGGCACGGAGAGGGAAGACAGGCAGGCTGACAGTGGGGTGGCCACCAGGCCAGAGGCTGGGAGGCCCTGAGTGAACAGGGCGGAAGGAAAGGCAGGGAGGAGAGCCGACCAGTGGAGCACTTACTCTGTGCTAAGCTTTGTGCATGTCACTTTATGTCTAGGATCTCACTGAACGCAGAGGTCGGTGATGGGGTTTGGGGCCGCTGTGCCTCTATGAGCTTGTGTACCAACAGCTCAGCACCCCAGCTCTGAGCGGGGCTTGGAGCAGGGGTCTGGCTGAGGTCCATCCCTGTGGGGTAGGAGCCACGCCCACGTGGCTGGCCTCCTTGCTGGCCCTGCCATTTCCAGCTCTAGAGGAACTGGGGACACTGAACTTTTCTCTCTGCGAAGCTGGTCATGAAGCCTTGTAAAGAGCGTGTGATCAGGTGCCATCTCTGGGTGACTAGGAGGTGGTTACCCAGAGGCCATGGTGCCTCTAGACCCTGCCCCAGGGTTGCACTCAGTGATAGGTTGCTATGGTAACAACTCCCAATGAACCATACCTCTGGGAATCCATGTGGGAGGTTGTCCCCTCCCACACTGATGCTGGCCTTGGCCATGAGGCTTGCTTTGGCCAATGGGACATCAGCAAGTGACAAAAGCAGAGGCCTGATAAGCCCATGTGTGCTGGGGCCTGTCTTCTTGGAACCCTGAGACCGCCATGCTGCAAAGAAGCCCAGGATGAAAGGCCTGGAGGGAGAGGCCCAGTCATGCCAGCTGTCCTTGTTGACCTGCCAGCTGACTATTGCCATGTGAGTGACCCCAACAAACCAACAGAATTGTGACAAGTCATAAATTTTGGCTGTTTTAAGCCACCATGTTGGGGGCAGTGAGTTATACGATCACTAATAGAGAAATTGAGTTCGGGCTCATTCCTCTCTTGGGTGCATTCATGCAGCTGCATTTCACTGGAGGGTCAGCTGGCTGGAAGGTCCAAGGTGACCTCTTGTACATGCCTGGCAGTTCACCCTGGCTGGACTTCCCTCGTCCTGCAGCAGGTTGGGCAGGCTTCCTTATACGGCGGTCTCAGGACCACGTTCCAGGAGTGAGACGGAAAGCGTCAAGGTCTCTTAAGGCCTAACGTGGGAATTTAGAGAATGTCACCTCTGCTACATTCGATTGGTCAAAGCAGTCACAGGCCTAGTTCAAGGGGTTGGAGGAATGCCCAAGTCACTTTTCTAAGAGGACTGTTTAGGGATGGCAGGGATTGACAGCATCGTTTGCTATTTACCACATTCCACGCCCTACGCTGCCTTCCGATGCCGGGAGAAGCATCCTCAGGCCGATGCACCCCTGGGGGGCCTGGGGTAACAGTCCCAAATCAGCCCATGGAGTTGTTCTTGAAACTTTCTGGCTCTGCACATTCATTCATTCGCTCATTTATTAATCCCTTACTGCAGGCCTACTATGTGAGGGGCTACAGAGTCAGATGTGAGGCAGTGCAAAACAGGGACTTGGGAGTCAGATATGGCTCAAGACTTCTTTCCACCTTTTACATGATATCTATCCTGGGCAAGTTCTTGAGTCTCTCTGAGCCTCAGTTTCCTAGTTTACAAAACAGGGATACCCAGTTGATAGAGCTGTTGAGAGGATGAAATGAGATGAAGGTTCCAGCAACAGGTCTCACATTTTGGAGATGCCTCACTGATCCCCCTCCTCAAGTCCTGGGTTGGGTACCCCATAAATAAGTCCCACAAGGGCAGAGATCCACTGGCCTTGTTCATCACCGTCTCTATAGGGTCTGGCACATAGTAGGTATTCAAGAAACATTTTGACTGCCTGACCTACTCCCACGGACCCTCTGTCCTGCCCTGCACAGCCTGTAGTTTCTATTTGTTTCTGGCTGCTCCACTGGAACAAAGGCCCCATGAGGGCAGAAACCAGGTCTAGTTCAACATCCTGAGCGGGGATCTGGCACTTAGAAGGTGCTCAACAAAGGTTAGTTTCATCCCCTTCCAGGAAAACGGACATCTCTGGCCGCCCAGGTGAGAATTTCAGCGGATACCTTGAAGTCTCTGCGTGAGTGTTTCTATTCTTGTCCTGGTGGTGGTGGGTAGGGCTGGTAATTAGAACCTGGCCATGGCTCCCCGCAGCCTTGTCCTCACCCATCACCCCCAGTTCCAGCTGTTGTCCTTGTCACCCCCACTGTCCCCTCCCAATGCTGCAGAAGGGGTCCTGGAGCCCGAGTGATACCTCATTAGCCCACGAATGCCATCTCTGTCGCCCCCATGGGGGGGGGTTGCTGGCAGGCCTGGCCTTTAAAACATACACATTAATTCCTCCTCTGGCACTGGGCACCCCGCCTCCTCCCTTCCCTCACACCTTCCTCTCAGGCCCCGTTCCGGCTCTGCTCCCTGCTATCTGCACAGCAAGAACAGACTGTACCTCGCAGCAGCTGCTAAATATAGACCCGCATCAGTGGAATATTCCTGGCTGGGGAAATAGAGCTGGGGCTGGGAAAGGCACCGGGGCGGCTCCTGCAGTGGGGCTGAAGGCAACGGGAGGAAAAATATGGCCCTTCCTGGGAAATGTCAACAAAGAACCTTTTCAGGCTGAGAAAGTAGAGGGACCCTAGAACAAGGACCCCATTGATACCTTCACCTGCCTTGCGTGGTGCCCACTTTCTGGCTTCTTGGGAACGAACTGTTCCTGCCCTCCCAGGCGCCACGGCCCCCCACTTGCCCTGTCTTCCTGGCCCTCTGCAGTGCGGGGTGCTCTTCCTTAGAACCTGGCGGCCCTCCTGCCTCTCCTGGAGTCTGAACCTTCACTTGCCCACCCCTGCCACCTCCCAGACTAGCCTCAGCCCTTCCCTTATTTCTATGTCTTGTCTCTTTCTCCCCCTGCCCCCCGAAAGCTGATCACCTCTAAGGGCCCCACCTCCTCAGGCTTCTTCACCATCACCATCTTCATCCTCTTGGTTTCCGTGAATGTACCAAGTATTGTACTGAGCGCGTCACACACTCACTGGCTTCCCCCCTCACGTCATTCAATTCTCTGCCCCAAGGTCACCTCCCCAGAAAGGCCTGTCCTGATGTCTTCATCTAAGTCTGCCCCTTACCCTGCTTTACGTTCCTGCCTAGCACTCGTTGCCATGTGACATTCTGTTGCATGTTCACACGGCTATTTCCTGTATTCTCCACTTGAATAAAAACTCCATGGGGGCAAGCTCTTTGGATTTGCCTGCTGCCGCATTTCTAGAGCCTAGTACAGAGCTGAGCACACAGGAGGCACTCAACCAAGAGCTGCTGAATGAATGAATGAACTCTTCCATTGACTCCTCCCAACATTCCCGTGAGATGGGTGTTCTTATCCCTCTTGCGCACACGGGGAAGCCAACGCTTACAGAGCCCCAGCCATGCTTGGAGCGCCAAGCCCATCATTCAGATGATCCTCTAGATGTTTCTTTCCTCCTCTTCTCTCATGTGAAAGCAATACGGTTAAAACTGAATTAGTTAGCTATGCATCAGGTCGCAGGGCACATTCACTAATCCCTTGACTCCTAGATAGTTTTCTTCATTCACGTTCCTCCTGTTTCTGTAGATGGTGTCCTTTCCCCTCCAAGCCCCAAAGTTAGGGACCCCCAGATTCCTCCCTCAGTCTAGTCCCTTACATTCATCCAGGCCCCCAAAGTTTGTCCTTCTCAGGATCTCGCTGTCAGCCTTCAAACTCTCTCCTTAGCCCCTCAACTAACCTGCACAACCAATCCTACGTCACCTCTGGCCCCCTAACTAGATGAGGCAGGTTAAGGAGTCTGGCTGGGTGCTGAGAAGGGGCACAGGCTTCGGTTTTTGTCCTTTGGGGCTCTCTGCTGGGCACCCCAGTTTCCTGGGTCTCCCTGAATTCAGTCTCTGCCTCCAAGCCATGCTATCCAGCAGCAGCCCGAGGGATCTTGTTAAAATGAAAACCTGAGCGTGTCACTTCCCTGCTTCAAAGTCATCAATGAACCCACAGTGTCGGCGAGGAGGAGGGTGAAGCAGGCTCTGTCTATGCGGCTCTGGGGAGTGCAATCTGGTACATTCTGGCATTATCTATCCAGATTCCAAATAAATGCACGTGCTCTTTGACCTAGCTTTTCACTTCCCGAAAATTATCCTGCAGATACACTCACACGCGCACAAAATGATATATGTCCGAGGTTATTCACTGTAGCATTGTTCGTTGTAGCAAAAGATTGGAAAGACCATAAGTGTCCATCAATAGGGGACTGGTGAAACAAATGTTTGTGTATCCACAACAGCTGTTAAATAAAAGAATGAGAAAGCTCTTTATGTACTGATATGGAATAATCTTCAGATGTATTGGTAAGCGAAAAAGGCGAGCAGTGCATACAGTGTTTTATAGCTACCATTCGGGTAAAAAAAGTGAAACAAATCCATGTACCTATTTTCTTGTACATGTATAGAATAGCTCTGGAAAGATACACAAGAAAATTACATTGGTTGCCTTGGAGACACAGACTGGGTGGCTGGGGGACTGGAAGGGGTAAAGAATTTCCACTAAACACCCATTTGGACTTTTTGAATTTTGAACCTTGAAATATATTTTCTATTTAAAAATAACTTAGTAGTTTTCAAGTGAATGATTCCAAGATCTTGTAAGATATGTACACCCAGTGACTACCTTTGGGGCTGTAATTACTGGGGATGATGGTAGGAAGCACTTTAAAATTATAGATATTTCTTTAATGTTTGAATGTTCTCTAAAATGTCTTAGTTTTGCAAGGAGAAAAAAAAATGATGATGTTATGTGTAAGAAAATACAAGTATAACTACGCTCATAGACTGGACACCTCAAGCTCCCTCCGGCCCCCCCTGCCCCCCCCCCAACTTCCAAATAAAACAAACACACAAACAAAAACCCCAAAATGCAAATCCATCAAACAGCCCTCCCTTCCCCTTTGCTCTCTGGCTTGGCCTACACTCTGCACAATCAGGCCCTCCCCTCTCCCCACCAGCCTCTCCGCATTACCTCTCAACACCTGGGCTTCCCCAATCTTGAGTTGCTCACAATTCTCCTCATGCCTCAGGCTGTTCGCTTCCTCTCTGCTCTGCCTGCACCATCCCTCTGCCTGAATTGCCCTTCTTTGAATCTCCGTCTGGCCAACACCTTCTTATCCTTTGGAGATGCTGCTTTCGTCTCCAAGAACCTTGCATCTTAATTGCCCATGCATATGCCTGTCCCCCTGCCCCCACGTGACTGTGAGCCCCATGATGGCATTTGTCCCCTCTTATCCCAGGGACAGTGAGAGCACCGCAGTTGGACTTGGCAGCTGTTCTGGCTGTGCGACCTCGAATGGGCCATTTCACTTCTCAGAGCCTCAGCCTCCTCTTTCTGTCCTTCCTGTCACTCTCGCAAGGCCTGTCAGAGAGGTAGCCAGTTTCTAAACTTGGAGTGAAATGGGGGTTGGGGGTGGGGGTGCTGCACCTTTGTTTGGTGGTGTTGGGGGGAGGGCAAATAAGCAAAGTAGCTATTCTTCCTTGACAGTCTATTCGTCAGATCCTTACCAGCTGCCATTTGAACAGAGCTTTCACAACTGCTGAAAAGGTGCCCTTCACCAGTCGCCCCCCCCCAATTACACTTATGAGCGACCCTATAAGGGCTGCAGACATGCCTTGCCTCAGTTTAGCTCCAAGGAGAAGGGGGTTGCTACGTTCAAATCTCTGAAGTCCTTCAGAGTTGGCTTGCCTACTCCGACCAGGTCTCTTGCGTCACTCCTCTGGCCCCGCCCCAAGGCCCCGCCCCTTTGGCCCCGCCCCGCCCCTCACCGGTCTTGGGGTCCACCGTGAAGTGGTGCTCTCCATCCAGCACGCTGTACACCAGCCGAGCGCTGCTGCCATATGTGGGGTCATCCGCATCCGAGGCCATCACCTGCATCACCGACGTGCCTGGGCCCGGGGGACCAAGCAACACAGGGGTCACCTGGGGCCTCTGAGCTTGTCCTCCCCACCTCTCCCCACCCCCAAGGAAGCTGGGAGAGGAGACTCGGGCTGGAGGTCCCTGAAGCCAGTCCCCTCACAGTCGCCATCCCCACACCGAGTCTCAACCCGCTTCCTGTTCTGGGCCTTCCTAGTGGCTGGTACAAGCATGACCATGGAGTCGGAGCTGGATTCACATCTCCTCTCATGGTTCCCAGCTGTAGGACTGGCAACTGAAGGCAGCCTCTCTGAATCTGTTTCCTCTTCAGCAAAATGGGGAAAATCCTAGTCCTTGTTCATGAGGAAATGCATTCGAAACCCCCAGTGCAAAATGGGCTCAGAGCAGCCTCTCAGTGGGTGGCTGCCATGGTCATTTTCACCGGTTTAAAGTCATCACAGTCAGAGTTAGCGCTAGGGCTGGAAACCAGGCACTTGATTCCCCAAATAGGGGTCCTCCGACCCTCCCCAGCCCCTCTGGATTTCTCAAAGGAATTCTGCCCCCTTCCTCCCTACACCCCTCACCCCCTCACCCCCTCACCTCCCTCAGCCCATCCCACCATGGTGGAGAAGTGGGGGGTAGGTGGGGTAGCCCAGAAAGAACCAAATCCATTGGGGCTCAGAGGCCAGTGTCCCTTGGTCCCTGAAGGAGAATGGCAGTGCCAGCTTTCCCTTTGGGAAGTAGTTGGCTGTGGGCCCTGGTGCCCTCATGGCCCCTCCCCGTCCCCTGTCCAGATATTCCGCACGTAGGCTGCTGGGGAGAGTATAAATTGGATAAAAGTCCATCAAACAGCAGCAATTAAGTTATTGATTTTTGACGCTGCCTCATTAAACTGGGAGCTTCTCTTGGCCTGTCCCAGAGATGGCTCTAATTTGACATCATGTTCAATTTGACGAAAGCAGGGCTTGGGACGTGAGGCTGAACAGGGTAGGGGTGAGGGTTAGGGTGGGGGAGGGGTCGAATGGGGGCGGGGGGAGCAGGAAAGTCATCTGGTCTATCTGAACCTTTTCAGAAAGGAGGAATGAGGTGAAAGACCCAAGAGGGAGTCTTGGGGCCTTAGAATAGAACCCAAGGGGGATAAGCCTCAGACCTCACTTTAAGGAGATGCTCTCTTCAGGGAGTCCTGCCTGTGAGGTAATAGGGCTCAGGCCTGCTGAGGTTCTGGGTGGGGCTGGGTTCTCTGGTTCTCCCAGGGCTGGGTTGGGCTCTCTGGTTCCAGCAGGGCAGATGCTGGGAGGGGGAGGCCAGTTCTCTGCCTGGCTAATGAGGGAGGCTCTGGAAGTGCTACTGCAGCAATTCTAAGCCCAGCCTGCCACCCGCCTCTCCCGTCTCCAGCCTGGGGCCCTCGATCATTTCAGACAGACACATGTATTTATTTTTCACTCTTTTGCATTTCTCGTTTCCCTCTCATGTCCCCCCTCCCCTCCCAAGCCTCCTAAACCAGCCCTGCAATGCGCCCCTCTCTTTGGTGGCTCCAGCTCCACGTCAACCATGTCAGAGTTGCCAGGAGAAGCTGGGGAAGAGGTTTGGGCAGGCCTCCGCCCTCTTGATGCTTGGTGCCTAGGGGTCTCCTGTCAGGGCCCAGGGCATGATCCCAGGTGCCTCCACCCATTATATAGAGAAAACAGAAAGGAATAAACTATTGAGCACCCATTACATGCCTGGCTTCACCAGCCACTTAAATCCATAATTTCTAATCCGCATAGCATCTCCGAGAGGCAGAATGGGCCCCTCCAAATTACAGGCAAGGAAACAGATAAAACAGCAGGAAAGGCTTGACTGAGGGCACAGAGTGAGGAAGCGGTGGGGTTTGAACCCAGGATTCTCTGAGGCCAAAGTCCTGGGTGCCACAGTCAGCACAGGCACAGTGACTGTGGGCCTAGTGGCCTGATGTACTGGATCACATTCAGTGATGACTCTGCCATTTATTGGCAGTTTGACCTCGGGCATGTCACAAGTCCCTTTGTCCCTCAACGTTCTCATTTGTGAAATCAGGGTGGTAGTACTACCAAGCTCTTGGGATTGGTGTAAGAATTCAAATAGATTTCCATTTTTCAGCACTGAGGATAGTGTCTGGCCCATGCTAAGAAGTCAATAAATGCAGGTTGTTGTTTTCGAATCAGGAGGCACTGCCTGCCAGTATACAATGGCACGATCATGCCTCCCTAACAGACATCCTGAAATGGGAGAAGATGCATAAAGCATCAGGCTCATGGTGGGTGCTCAATAAACAGTGGCTGTTGTAGCTCTTATGAGAGAGGGTCTCTCTGTCGCTTCCCTCTGCATGTTCCCTCCATCCTCAGGGTAAGGCACAATGCCAGGCTGAGTGACTCCCCAGGGACATGGCTGAGCTCTCTCTCTCTCTCCCTGGCTGCATCCCAGGGACTCCCGCGGGGATGATGGAATCATTTCCCCAATCTGGGATTCTTTATTGCAGCCATTACCTCTAATGCCTACATGTGGGGATGGTGAAGGGTCAGTGATTCACAACTGGTTCCCCAGGACCCATACCACCTTCCACCATCTTCACAAGTCAGCAGCTCCCCAGAATTGACAGATAGAAGGGTTCCAGGCTTGTGGCTGCTGGGGCACCACCTTGAGGTCATCCCCCCCACCCCGAGGTTCAGCAGTTTGCATTTTACAATGCAGCATCACATCTGTGCTCTCCGTCAGTCCTCACGCCATCTCTACGATGTGATGCAGCGGTGTGCTGGTAAATGTTTAACCATCGGCTCCAGGGGTTGAGGGGCAGGGAGGAACGCCCTGCTTTGTAATGTTTGCTGATTTCCAGGGTGCAAATACTCCCACCATGGCCAATTTCAAGCTACCAATGTGATATCAAGAGGCTCACAAAACTCCTGAAAATCAGTATTTGGCACTTGTGAACGGATATGAGATGACTCCAGTACCATCTTCCATCGTTCCCATTTTACAGGTGAGGACACTGGTATGCATACTGAAGAGTGAAAATGTGAATGAATAATCAATAATAATGGAACCATTATTATATATCATTATTCAATGATAATGATAGATTCTGTTTATTGAGTGACTACTTTGTGCTAGATATTATAAGCCCTTTATGTATATTATCTTGTGGCATTTACATAATAAAGCTGTGAAGTAAGCTCTATTAAGATTTCCACTTTACAGATGAGGAAATGGAGACTGAGTGACATTAAGTGATGAAACACTTTGGGCCTAATTTCCTTATTTGTGAAATGAGGGTGATAATGCTACCGAACTCTCAGGATTGTTGTGAGAACTCAAACGGATTTGCATGCTCAGAACCGAGGACAGTGCCTGGCTAAATTCACCTGCCAAGGAGATAGGACAGGCAGGTTGATCTGATGTCAAAACCCACATATATCCTACCGTACGAGGTAGGCGAAGGAGAGGGAGGGGGTGTCAAAAGGAGTAGAAGTAGACAGAAAGTAAGAGAGGGAAGAGTCAGAAAAAGGAGAGAGAGGGAAGCGGAGGGGAATGGCAAGTTGTGAGCTGTGTTTACAATTCTCCCTCCCCAACAGCTGGCTCCAGCCCAGACTCCCAAAAGCAGGGACGAGCTGCCCGCTGTCCATGGTGCTGCCAGCCAGCCCTGCTGCTACATGGGGTTAAGAGCCTAAATCTCGAAATAGGTAGGGTTGCCCAACTGATTCTTGAACAAACAGCATCTAAGAGCCCAGCGCTCCATGTGGACAGTTGGATATGGAAAGGCTGGTCCTTGGAGAGCACAGAAACCAGTAGTTCTCAGCCTGGCGGAACACGAGGATCTCTTAGGGGCTATAAAATAAAACGGATGCTGAGCCCTATCCCACACCAATTCAATAGGACTCTCTTGGGGTGGAGCACAGGCAAGGGTATTTTAAAATGCTCCCACAGTGATTCCGAAGTGCATCCCAGGCTAAGAACTGATGCCCTAGACCTAACCACTGATTGAACTGATGAGGAAACTGAGTCACGGACAGGCCCAGTGACGTTCCCAAGGTTACATCACTAGTAAGTGATAAGCAAAGATTCAAACCCAGGTCGATGTAGCCAGCGTGTCACCCTCCAGGACTCACGATGCCTATGTTAAGACTGACATCCAGAAGGAAGCAGCAAGGATGACACACGCCACCAAGTCAGCCGTGCTCCTCTTGGGCAAAATCAGCAAGAGGAGTTGGACACTCCTGAGAGGAGGTGCCCCTCACCCCTCCATGTGGACTGGGTGGGCTTTGGCACCAGAGAGTCCTAGGTTCAAATCCAACCACTTCTCCACTCTGGGCCTTGGTTACGTTTTTTCTCCTGTTTGACCTGTTGTCTCACCTGAAATTTGGAGGGGCCCATTCTGCCTCTCAGGGATGCTATGAGGATTAGAGATGATGGATTTAAGTGGAGGGTGCAGCTGGGCACGAAGTCAGTGCTCAGCAGGAGTTATTTCTTTTTCCTCTTGGTACGGTCAGAAGATCTCTGGGGCCATGTTCCTGGCCATGAGTAGGAGATCCTTGGATCAGGGGGAGGTGGGCTTGCCCGCCCCTCATCTCTGTTTTACCTGGGTGGTTCTGACATGCCTTGAATTGGAACCCATGTCCAGGTTCCCAGGTCAGAATTCTTTCCTGTCTTGTCCCTTACCCCTTGCTATCCGTGGACTTCAACTGAGATGCAAACTTGGGCTCCAGAACCCCCGGGAGAAGCCCCAGTTGGCTCAGGGAGGAGGTGGTGCTGTGAGGAGTGGAGCTCAGGGCTTGAAGACGTAACTTCTCATTTCAGTCCTGTCCTTGGCACTCTGTGTGGCTGTGGGAAAGCAGTATGACCCGATTGGGCCTCAGTTCCCCTTCTGTGCAATAGAGCTAATACTGCTTTATCCTCCCTACCTTCCTGGGTGAGGGAGGCGCCTTAATGAGATGAAAGAGAGGAAGCACTTTGGAAAAGAATAGAGTCCTTAACCAAAGTGACCAAGTGTCATTATTATGAAGATGTTTGTAATTATTATCATCCTGCCTCTCCCCTCCCTCCCTGTGCTGCCCTGCTGGGCCTGGGAAACACTCAGCTCACATCTAGCTTCTCAAACATTTATAAAAAATGAGTCCCGCCCCCTGCTGCTGCCAGAACTATGCAGAATGCTTTCTATTAAAAATTAAAAAACACTTGTCGAGTCCCTGGGAGCGCTCAGATTACACAGGAAACAAGCCCCTTCTCAGACTCTCCCCTCTCTGCACCCCCACCTCCCTCTCCGATCATCACTTATAATAGGCTCGCTGGGCTGGCCTCGACCCACTTCTGCTACCCAGCCAGGGCAGCCTAATGTAGATGGATGATGCGCAAGAGATGCAGAAAAGTGGCTGCACAGGAGGGGGAAGTCACAGGAGAGCGGGGGAGGAGGCGGGCCCAGCGACAAGTGACAGAGAGATGGGGCAAGAAAGTGGGTCAGAGACAGAGAGACAGGGGACAGAGATTCAGAGAGATGGACAGAGAGAAAGTGGGACAGAGACAGTGTGACAGAAAGCGGTAAAAAAACAGATAAAGTTGGAAAGTAAAGTTATATAGAAACAGAGGCAGGTGGACACACATATGAACTAGTACAGTGAGAGACAGCAGGAGCAGGCACAAGGAGAAGAAAGGCGATTTTGGCCCAACAGGGTCAGGCCCCCCTCGGTCACAAGCGCATTTCTCCAGAGTCTCCAGGGAACTCGGGAATATGCTCCCCTGACTCTTTCTCTTTTCTTGGGTCCCAGCCATGGACTCGCCCATGCAGGAAGCCCTGCTCTCTTCACATGTAAACGGGCACTCGTTAAGTAGTCTGGTCACCTTGTTTGTTTGGACCAACAACAATTCTTTGCCAGTTGCAGAAAGCAAACATTTTTTTGCTTATAATTCAGTCTATTCAGTCACCCAACATTTACAGACTACCTACTATGTGCTAGGATGGCAGGATGAGGGCAGGATGGCAGCTTTGTCACCTTTGTACCCCCTTCCATGTGGGCACGGGGCCTGGCACAGAGAGGGTGCACATGTTTGTCGAGCGACTTATTGATGGAAAAGACAGAGAAAGACGTGGGTGCACTACTCCCTGTCTGGATCACCTGGGCCGTGGGGTGCTCCTGAGGGCCAGGGCCTCTGCGCCTCTCTGCCACCTCTCCCCCCTAAGGAGCCCCCGGTCCCATTCCCCCCATCCTGGGTGATGAGAGCCAGTGCCGTTGCTAGGCAAGGAGATATTGCACATATAGATCTTCCTGGACTTTAATTAAAAACATCTTTAGAAGTTGTTTCTGCAGAGGCCAGCGATTGATTCCTGGCTTGGGCCTGAGGGCTGCTGAGCTACACTCTCTCCAGCTGTAGATGGGACAATCGGAGGCTCCCCTCCCCAAACGAGACCCTCGGGAAACACACTGCCTCCCGCCTTCCTCCTTTCCTCTCTGCCACTGTCGTCCCAGCGCTGGGTTTAGCCATCAGACAGTGTGCTCTCTGTTTTAGTTCGTTTCCCCTCTTGAGCCTCAGTTTCCTCAGCTATAAGATGGGGGGGGGATGTCAACACTGAACCCTAGAGAGTTCCTGGGAGGATGGAATGAGAGGAGGGGTGTGAAAGTGCTCTGCAAGCTGTAATGTCTTGTGCAAGCTAAAGAAACAGTTGTGACTATTTGCCACATACGCCAAGGCAAGTACCTCAGGTTCTGGGTCTGGGACTGGCTCCAGTTCTTGCTCTGGAATCTCAGGCAAGTTACTTTACCTCTCTCTGCATTTATTTCCTCATTGGTAAAATGGGGACAGAAATACCTGCCTTGCTTATTCTCCAGGATTGTGAGAATAAAGGGAAATAGCTCTGTGAAAGCAGCGTTCGCTGATAGCTATTATTTAATGAATATCCCAAGAAGTGCAAACTATACTACAAAACAGCCTTTTTCCATCTATTAAATATGCTGCCCACAGAGGAATACATGGGAACGTGGCTATGGCAGGGCCCCTGCCCATTTCCAGTCTGTTGAGCTCCAATCCTATGGCCCAGCAATGCCAATCCTACCACATTATCTTTCCTTTGCTCACAGCAGACATCACTAATTGATTGTCGCATTCTTTTCTGCTGAGCCTGAATGAGAACTCAGACTCCTTCTCAACACAGCCCTACAGTCACTACCAATTGATTAGAGCTGACACCAGAGATGAAACTGATCTGCCACCACTTTGAGGTCAGGAGTTGTGTCTTGGTCATCTTTGCCACCCCACATATCCAGCAAAGTGCTCTATACATAGTAAGCATGAATATGTGTTTATCTAATTAAAGCAACTGCTTATTTTCCATTCCCTTTGGGGCTATACAGAGGGTGCCAAAAAAATGTACATGCATTTTTAAGAAGGAAAAAACTGTGCTAAAACTGTAATACTCAACATATACCAATAACAAAAGAGGAATACAAGTCACGTGTATACATTTTTTTGGCACCCCTGGTCTATAAAGTAGGTGCTAATAAATGTTTGCAAGGTTGAATGACTCATCTTTGCAACCCCTACTGAGCCAAGTATACCAGAGGCCTTGTTTATAATGGGTGCTAACAAACATTTGTGGATTTAATTCAATTACTTATCTTTACATCCCCTGCAGTGCCCAGAATAAAGTAGTGGCTAATAGATGTGTGTTGGATTGAACTTCTCATCTCTGTATCCTCAACAGTGCCAAGTATATTGTCTTATGCATAGTTGGCATTAATTAGTAAGTGGAGTGGAACTGGGCACAGGGGCCCTATGAAATCCTGTTGCTGTCCATGGGTCAGGTTGTGATACCCTAGGAAAGGGGTCTAGCGCCCCCTATGTCAAAAGATTATTTAGTCCAACTCTTCTCTATCAAAATGTACTTCCTTGTTGATTTTGTTCAGCCTCAAGCTTTCAATTCCCTCTCTGCTGGTCTTCCTTCCAGAGTTGTATCTCTACCCTAATCTTGCTCCTGACCGTCAGACTCTGAGATTCAACTGTCCCCTTGACAACTCCACTTGGATTACCAGTAGACCTCTCAATCTTAAGATGTTTAATAATGAATTCTTAATTTTGTGCTGCAGACTCGCTCTTCCTGGAGCATTTCCCATCCAGCAAAGCAGCTGCATCCATCCAGTTGCTCAGGCCAAAAGCTTCAGCAACATCTTTGCCTCCTCTCTCCCTCACTCCCCACATTCCATCCTCCACAAAGCTTGTTGGCGCTACCGTCAGCATACATCCATGATCCCATACCTCCTCACCACGTACACTGGCCCAATCACCATCACCTCTGGCCTGCACGATTGCAGCGGCTTCCTCACCAATCTCCCTAATCCCAACCTCGCCCCATCCCCTACAGCTTATTTTCAACATGGTGGCCAAGAGTTACCCTTTAAAACATAAGTGGGATCGTGTCATTGCTCTACTCCCTATCTCACTCAGAGTAGAACCAAACACTCTTCAGTGGCTACAAAGTCCTAAGTGATCCTGCCTCCAGTACCTCTTCCAACTTCATTGGACACTCCCTCCCCTCCTCACTTACTCCTCTCTTCACCCACACTGACCTTCTTGCAATTCCTCAAATATGACAAATACACTATGCCTCAGGACCTTTGCACGTGCTGTTCCCTTTGCCTAGAACATTCTTCCTCCAGCTTAGTGGTGCTCCAAATGTGGTCCCTGAACCAGCAGCTTCGGCGTCACCTTGGAAGTTGTTAAAAATGCAAAGATTTCTAATAGCCCAGCCCGACTGAATCAGAAACCCTTGGGGGAGGAGGCAGCCATCTGTGTTTTCACAAGCCCCCCAGGTAAAGTGGATACACAATGAAGGATGAAAACCACTGTTTCACATAGCTCCTTGGCTCACTCCCTTGGTTCCTTCTGATCTTTGTTCACATATACTCTTATTAAAAGAAAGGCCTCCCCTGACTCCTCTATGTAAAATAGCACTCCCCCAATATAATTCCCAATCCCCTTATTCTTCACAGCATTTACACCACAGGGCGTATATAGGCATATATTGGCTTACTTATTTCTTTCCTACCTCTTTCCCTGCTTTATCCATAGGCTTCCTAAGAATCCCCAAGGCTTGGAACAGCACCTGGCACACAGTAGGCACTCAATAAAACTCTGTTGAAATGAAATGAACGAAGTCCCCCAATGCTCAGAAGAAAACTTGGGGCCCAGAAAGGGGCAGAGACTTGCCAAGGTCATGAGGGAGCCAGGCCTCCTGACTGTCAGCTGCAGGACCTGCTTCACCGTGTCAGCATGGCTGGCGAGCCCCTCCTCAGAAGCGTGGCTCATCGGAGGCCCCCGGCACACTTCCCTTCCCTTTTAAGCTGTGAGTGGTTTAATTTGCCAGTGCTGCTGCCTTTCATGTCCCAAGCTGCGTCCCTGCTCCCTCTGATCTCTGAAGTTGCCCAGACCCAGGCGCTGCTTGTCGGCCCGCCCCTTTCAGCCCAGATCAGGAGGCTCAGTAATTGTGACTGATTTTCAAAGCCCTCTGGAGTCTCTGCAAACACCCCGGCATTGAATTTGCTTCCCCTTCAAAAAGTTGCTCAAATGAAATAAACGAATTTAATTTCTGCTTCCTCCCTCCCCCTCCTGGGTTCCCTGGCTTGTCTGAGTTGAGTCCCTCTTCCTGGCTTTTTCCTGAGTGGAATGTCAGAGTGGGAGGTGAGGTAAGTCTGGGGCTCTTTGGGCTGGTACTCACGAAGCTAGGGGCTGGCTCTGCCTCCTCCTTTCTGGGCCACCTTGAACCAGTCCTGGCCCTTCTCTTGGTCTCAGTCTCCCCACGTATGACACAAGGATCCTTGCCACTCCAACAGTCTGGGAGCCAAACCAGCGGTTTGCTTGGTCACTGACTTGCTATGTGACTGTGGGTGCATTTTCTCCTCTCCGAGCCTCAGTGTTCCCATCTGCTCAATGGGGATGCTACCATCAGTCCTGCCACCTCTCTGACTTGCAGTGAGAGTGAAATGGTGATGAATGGGCCACGCTGGTGGACATGCAGCTGCACCTCTCTCTGGAGCCCCCTCATCCCCACCCGCTCTCCATACTGCAGCAGAGGGAGCTGTGTAAAATGCAAGTCTGACCACTTCATTTCCTTACTTAAGCCTTTCCCAGGCTCTGTGCTTCCCTCAGGTCCTTTCGATATGGCTCCTGCTTCCTTCTTCAGCCTCCTTCCTGGCTTATTCCATGTGGAAATCTGCAGGTCAGGGCCACATCTTCTTAGAGTGTGAGTCCAGGAGTAGCGGCTGCTGGACCTGGGAAGTCAGGGGCTGGAGCAGCCTCTGACTTGCTGTGTGACCTTGGACACATCCCTGCCCCTCTGAACCTGTTTCCCCCATCTGCAAAATGGATTTCTAAGGACTCACTGGTCTCTGAAAGTCCAGGGGTCTTTGCTACTGATAACTTCCAAATTTATCTCTCCAGCCCAGACCTCTCCACTAAACCTGTGTATGACACTACTTTTTTCAAGATCGCCACTTGGCTGCCTGGTGCGTTCTTCCAACTTAGCACGTCTGAAACCAAACTCTTGATTTCCCTCCATTCCCCCCAACTCTGCTCCTCCCACTGCTCCCCCCTTCTCAGTAAATAGAAATTCCATCTATTTAATTGCCCGGGTCAGAATCTCGGGAGTCATGCTTGAATCTTCTTTCTCTCACACCCCACATCCAATCCATTAGCAAATGCTTTGAGCCCTACTTTCAAAATATATCCAAAAGTTGACCTCGTTTCGGTACTCTTACTGGTACCACCTTGTTCCATGCTGCCACCATTTCCTGTCTAGGTAATTGCAATATACTCTTCAAAGGACAATCTGCCCTTGCCCCCCACCCCCACCTAATCTTCACAGAACATCCAGGGGATCCTGTTAAAACTAAGTCAGATCGTGTCACTCTTCTGAACAAGCCCCTTCACTGGCTTCGCAGCCTGCTCAGCACAAAAGGCAAAGCCCTGACGATGGTCTACATGGCTGCACAATCTGGTTGCCTCTCTACTTTGCAAGTTCTGTTCCCTGTGCCTGGAACGCTTTTCCCCCAGGGCTCATGTCCTCGCATCCTTCAGGTCTCTGCTTCAATGCCATCTTCTCAGGGAAGCCTTCTCAGACTAATGTATCTGTTTGCTTGCTTACTGCCTGTCTTCCTCAGCCAGAATGTACCCTCCATGAGAGCAGGGAGGCTTATCTGCCTTTTCATTGCTGTGGCCCCAGTGCCTAGCACATAGTAGGTCCTCATACATATTTGTTAAATGAATGAATGAATGCTCTCAAACAGACACATAGTATGTCACATGCATGCACAGGCCTTAAAGTGCTGTTTGGCTAGCCATGCGTATTTACATCTGCACACGAGTATGCAAATGCATAAGCACACTAGGCATATACATGGAGGCGTGTGTGTGCGTGTGCACCAGCCGGTACCCACATTCACACCCTCACTATTCCCTGTTCTCCACCATCCCTTTGTGCCCACCACTTTCTCTGGTCCTCTTCCTTCACTTCCATTCCTGGCTGCCTGCTTATTACCTGCCAATCTGCCAGATTTAACCCAATCTGAGGCTGACTGTGCCTTCCCCCAGAACCCGAATACCCTGGCCTTTGACACACAGCCGTAGAGCTGGAAGACCCAGAGAGAGGCAGCACTGAGCCGCTGGCCCCAGCACGTCAGGGGTGGAACGTGGTCTGGGACCTAGGGTCATCGCTCCCTGTCCAGCCTGGCTGGCGGGTACTTAGGTTAACACAGTGGGGAAGGAGATGGCAGCTGCTGGCTCTGTCTCTCACCCCATGAGTCCAGCTTCTACCAGGAGCTCCAGGCTAAGTGGGGCTTTGATGGTCAGCCAGCTGTCTGTGGGCCCCACAGAGGGAGAGGGCAGATTCATCCAACCTTTAGCTTCTGTGTCCCCTGCTGGGTGAATGTGGGTTTCTGAGTGTGGCCACGTCTGAGTTCTTGCAGATGGGTGTTTCGATGTGTGTGCTCCCTTTTCCACAGGTACCCAGGTTGTGCCCGGTGCCCCTGGGTGTTTGCAGCCATGCCCAGGTATATACAACCGAGTCTGTGTCTGGGGACTCAGCCATCTCGTGAACCTGTGTCCCCAGGTGTCAGGGTCTGGGTGTTTGGGGGCTTCCTGTGGGCAGTGAATGAAGCTGTCTGAATGTTGTTGTTCATGGCTGTGCCCAGGCGTGCCTGTGGTTACACTCTCGGGGAGCCCTGCCCCAGGATGGTAATGCCTGCTGTGGCTTTGGCGAGTGTCTATGTCGGTGGTTGTGTCTGTGCATAAGCTCCGTCTGTGTGAGGTGCTGTTTCCTGGGTGGGGTTATACGTGGCTACGCTGGGTGTAAGCCTACGTCTGGTGGTGTGGTTGGGCCTTGTCTCAGCTGTTCCCACTCTGGTTGCTTTTGGTTGTGAGTGTGCCCATGTCCAGTTGTGTGCCTGTGTCTGTGTGGGGAGAGGCCAAGGGCTGTGCTATGTTTGTGTGGAGTTGAACTCTGGTGAAGGACTGAGTCAAGGTAGACAGCTGGGCCTGTGTGTGTGTGACTGTCCCAGATGTTGCCTGTGCATGAAGCTGTGCCTGAGTGGGGCTGTGTACAGGCGGACAGCTGAGCCAGTATGTGGGGCTGGGCCTGTGTGTGGGTGTATGACCATGTTCGAGTGTGTCTCTGTGTCCACATGTAGACCCATGTTCATGTGGGGACTGTGTCCATGTACGTGCCTGAGGTCACATGTGTGCTTCTGTCCAGGTACAGCTGTGACTGTGACCAGCACTATGCATGGGCCTCTGTGCAGACCTGGGCTCAAGTCTGTACCCTCTGCCCCGGGGCAGCAGTTCCTGTCTCTCCTGCCCCTCCCCAGAATATCACCTACGCCCCCCACAGCAGGCTCCCACTCAGAACCTGGCAACTCCCCTTCCCCCCTCCCCTTGGGTCCCCTCCCCAACCTCCCCCCACCCGGAGCCCGCAGCCCACCTGTGGGTGAGAGCTCGGCCACGCTGCCAATGTAGGGTCCGTGCAGGAAGCGGGGTTCGCTGTCGTTGATGTCCTGCACCTTGATGATGAACTCCGACTCAGGCTCCAGCAGGCGGTTGGTGGCGCGGTCCCGAGCCTGGGCACGCAGTGTGTAGAAGGTTTTCTGCTCTCGGTCCAGGCGCTCCATGGCGTGGATGTCGCCCGTCAGCTCGTCGATCAGGAAGATGGTCCCAGCGCCCTCGCCTGAGATGGTGTACTTGATGGCCCCGTCACCCTCGTCGGAGTCTGAGTGGATCTGGAAAGGCAGAGGAGAAGGCAGGGTGGAGGCTGGGAGGAAGCTCCGCTCAGCCTCCACCTCTGAGTCCCATGGGGGCCTGTTCCCAGGCATGTCTCGTCTTTGACACACCCATTCTTCAGTGCAAACGCTGAGGCCCAGGACGCCATGCCTCCCGCCAGCCTGGGCCTCCCTGTCTGGCCCGCAGTTCTTCACTAGCCCTCCCTGGCTCTCCCTGCCCCAGCCCTGCTCCTGCAATCTACCTTCCCCTCTGCAGCCTCCGAGGCAGATCTGAACGCATCCTCCCCGGCTTGCAACCCTTCCATGTCTCCCCACTGCCTCTGCAACGAAGTCCAGAGCCGCCTCCACACCAGTCTGCTCCTGCTTTGAGTACTGTGCTCTTATTTCTCTGCCGACTGAATCTCTACTCACCCTGCAAGGATCAGTTCAAACGCCACCTCTTCCCCCAAAGCTTTTCTGGATCCCTACCCCCATTCCCCTGGAAGATTTTTGGAGTACATCAAGTCATCATTATCATGTTCAGCTGGTAGGATGGCTTAGCCAGTGCTTCTCAAACCTTCTGTGCATGCAAATCACCTGAGGAGCTTGTTAAAATGCAGATTCTGACTCAGTAGGTCTGGGATGGGGCTTCAGAGTTTGCATTTCTAACAAGGTTCCAAGCCGCTGTCCAATCTCCCTAGGCTCTGAGCCCTCAGAGGTCAGGGCTGGTGTCTTACTCATCTCAGTATCTGGAAAGCCAGCCTCAGGGCTTGGCATGAAGGGAGAGAGGAGGAAAGGGAATGCAAACTGAAGGAGCATTTACGATGTACCAGGCACTGGGCACATTTTCCTACTGAGGATTAGGGAAGGGAGATGATTTGCTCAGGGCCAGACCACTGGAGGAACTGGTCTGGTCTACAGCCTGGGCTTTCTCACTCCATCCTCAAGCCTCCTGGGAGGAGCCCAGGGTGGGGGTGGGGGTGGGGGTGGGCAATACAGCCTGGCCTCAGCTGCAGCATCGTCTCCTTGTGTGTCCTTGCACAAGCCATGGCACCTCTCTGGGCCCGTCACCTCTGTAACGTGTGGATCATAATAGCGCCTTTTTCCTAGAGGTGTTGGGGGCTAATTGAGTTGAAAGTCCACATAAAGCCCGTGTTACAATATTACAATATTAACTTACAATATTAACAGCCAGCATGGGAGGGGCACTATCCCCCTAGTGGTACCCCAGCAGGACCCTGCTGGGTCAGGCAGGAACCCCGTGGTTGCCACATCACAGAGGTTCGGAGGTCCCAGAGGCTGAGGGAGTTGGGGGCGAGGTAGAGAAGAGGGACTATTTACACAGGCCAGGAGCTATCTCACTCTCTCAACAACTGGCACAACTACACCAGTATATATGAGCTGAAAATCAGCCTTGCCGGAGGCATAATAAGTGTCCAATAAATGGTAGCTATCGTTATTATTATATTATTACTAAATGTTGGCTATATATAACTGGGATTTAATCCAGGCACTGTTAGGCTCCAGATCCCAGGCTGTTTTCACTGCACTGAGATCTCTTGGGCAAGAAACTAGCAAACAGACTGTTCTCCCAAACAGAAACACCTAAGTCGTTATCCTCCAATGCTGAAATCTCTGAGGCGGCTCTGAACAGAAGAAAATGTTTCCGATGGAGCTGGTGACCTTACACCGGTCCCCACTCCTCTCTAAGCTTCCACAGACGGGGTGTGAATGAGAAAATCCCCAAGTCCCCTTTCGGGCCAGGACACTGTGTCCCCCAGCCCACTCAGCAGAATAACAGGTGCCAATGAAGTCGTCATGAAGGGGGACGAAAGCCCACCCCCTGCCACGCAGAAGGAGCCTGGGTATAAATTCTGCTGGTGGAACTTTGTGTCTGAAAGGTGGATTATAGAAGTGCCATTTGGAAGATTGAATGGCCCATAAACATTTTCATATTTCATTAGCCGATTAATGGGCATCTCTCTCTTTTTGGCGAGTCTGCTGATTCTCAGCAGAAATTGCGGGGAGTAAATGGAGGCGTCTGGTGGAACCTTTCCGGGTCCCCGTCCTGTTATAGATTGCCCCAATTAATGCCTGTTCTGGGCTCCACCAAGAAGCCTTCTTCCTGTCCAGTTACTGTTAATAGATTTCTCATAAGTGGCTGGATTGTAAAAACCTCATAACTCAGTTTAATGCTCCCAATAAAATTATCTCAGGACGGCGGCCTTGAATCATTGGCAGTGCTGGAGATGAGGAGACCTGTGTCTCCTGTTTGCTGTTTGTGCTTCTCCTCCACCTCTGCCCGGGGGACATGTGATAGGAGAGGGTGGACTTGTTCCCTCTTAGGGTGCCTCCACCCACTTCCCAATCAGGCCTGGCATCTGCTTACTTAATCAGCAAACATTTCTGAGCAGTGTGTGGGATGCAGGCACACCTCGGAGACATCGCGGGATTGGTTCCAGACGCTGAGATATAGTGAGTATCGCCATAAAGCGAGTCATAATCTTTTTGCTGTTGGAGGGTCTTGCCTTCAATTTGTAAGAGAAATGCAACATCTGTGAAGCGCAATAAAGTGAAGTACAATAAAACAAGGTATGTCTGAAGATATACCATTTGGCAGGACGTTTCACAGCTATGATCTTACGAGTCTTCATCACTGCCATGTGGAACATTCTTCTTCTTCTTCCCGTTTCTCAGGTGAGAAAACCGAGGCACAGAAAGGGAAAGTCATGTGCTTTGTCACAAAGCTGAGTGCGGGAAGCCAGCTTCTGATTCCATGACTCACTAAGGTTGTCACCATGGGCTTGCTAATTTTATCTCTCCGAGCCTGTTATCTCTCACACCCGAGTAATCAGACTGAGCCCTACCTGGCACAGATGTGGTGAAGATGAAATGAGAACAGGTTTGTAATGACCTAAACCCTCTATAAATGATTGTTGCTTTCCCTTCCTGTCTCCTGTGTCTCCCTCCTGTCCCTGCAGCCCTTGACATTTTAACTCAGACCCCGACAGGGATCACTTATGAGTGAGGGGTGGGGAGGAGGAAATGGAACCCAGCGGTGATGTCACTGACGTGTTTCTATGAAGAATGACATGTAGTCATGCTGGGGCCCAGTGGCTACCCTCTGGGGACTGCAGAGTCATAAAGGGCTGGTTGGCCTGGGCAGGAGCTAAGAGCTGCGGATTCGGGCTGGCCTGGGGTTACCTGCCTGCGTGCCCCACCTTCCCCATCTGCCCCCACCTGCCCCATCTGCCCCACCTGTGTTGGCTCTGACTCCAGAGTGGAGAGGGAGTGCCTGTGGCTCTACCTTAGGAGGACATTTCTCAAGGCTCTCAGCTATGAGTGGAGGATGGTGCTCTCATTTCTTGAGCTACTATGTGCCAGACGTGTGGCAGGCCTCTGCAGAAATCTAATTTAACTGTGTGGCCTATGTAAATGCGTCGCCATCTTCCAGGTGAAGAGGCTAAGAGGGGCCCAGGTCTATTTGACTCCAATGCACAGACTGGTCCCTTTGCAGCCTCTGGGGATCTAGTTTTCCATTTATGAAGTTTCTGGCTAAGGAAGAGAGACAAAGGAGGAGGGATTGGGCTGCAGGGCAGTCACTGGGCTACACGGCTGGGGGAGAGGCCTGGTCTTTTGCCCTGCACTTGGCAGGCCACAGTCATTGGCGGCCTCTTCAATCTGACCCTCTATTTCATCATTTGGAAAAGGACTTCAAATCACAGATCGAGAAAGGTGACAAACGCTGGCTTCAAAAATGGATGGGCGCCAGCTTCAACTTTGTCACTAACCTGTTGCACAGCCCTGGACAAGAGACAACCCTTCTCTGAGCCTCAGTTTTCTTATCTGTAGATCGGGTTGATACTATTCTCCCATAGATTCCGAAGGTTCGTAAGATAATATGTGGAAGCTCCTGGCACATAGTAGGTGTTCAAAGCAGATTCATTCCCTCTCCCTTTCCCACCATGGTCTCAGGAGGATTTGAGGATCACTCAAATCCTGGCCCTTGGAGATACAGGGGCCATCATCCAACACCTGGTTGGAGACTTTTAAACTCAGCTTGTTTCCTCCTTCAGGCAGCCCTCTCGGATGCCCTCCCATTTGGATGAGGAGCCTTCACCCTGCTCTGTCCTCCTGCCCCATGCACACTCCCTGTACCACCTCATTGCAGTTCGTCCATCTCCCCAGCTGTCACGGGCCTCAGGGGCACGAACTAACTTCGACGACTCGCTTTCTGAACTTTCCACGCCTGGCATACTCTAGTGCCCTGACAACACCCGCAGAGAAAGTACAGGGGGGAATGGGAAAGTTAAATGTGTGTGCCTGTGTAAGTGTGTCTGCACATGAGAGCGTGAGGTTTCGAGCTTCTTGAGGGCTAAGCATACGGCTTCGTTTCCATCTCCCCAGCACCCAGCCAAGGCCACAGCACCAAACACACTGAATAAACAAATAATGAAAAGTCCAGCTGTCATGAGAATTCCCCAACTGTTTCCTGGGATTTGTGGAGGATCCAGTCACTCTGTTAAGTCCCAGAAACACACGAGCCACACTAGAGAGGCGGGTCACTGCGCACACTTTCAGACCCTTTGCCGGGATCTTGTTGATATCTCATCGTGATCGCGTGAATCAGGGATTCTTCTCTCCCTGTTGCAGAGATCTGCAAACTGAGGCTCAGAGAGGCCCCATATCCCACCTAAAGTCACACAGCTAACAAGAGGCAGCCCTGAGGCCTGTTGGATTCCACATCCTGGGTTCTTTCCACTGAGATTGCCTCTCCCCGAGCCCCAGCCCTAGATCATAAACAACATGAAAAACACAAGAGTGAGGGCTTCTCATCCCGGGGGGCTGAAAAACAGGATTTATGAGGCCATTAATTACTTCCTCCTAATTAAATCAAAATTAAATGCGAGCAGAGGTACGTTTTCCTTATTAAACACAATTAAACGGACAGTACAGCTCGGCAAATAAAACAAGGCCAGGATTTAAACGGAAAGCAAATCAAATAAAAAGCCTCGCCCAGAATAAGGGGTCTGTTCACGCCTGTGCTACTCATAACCCAGGAGTTCATCAATTTTCTTTAAATATTAGCAACTTAATTAAATCTGCCCTCCTCCCCACTTTAGTCCTGCCGTATATCTAAAATAGATCTCACCGCCCACAGGAGCTGGTCATAGTGCTGACCCCATAATTCTAGCTTAAAAAATAAAAAATTAAAAACCCTACAAAATCCACATCCAGCTGACAGAAGCCTTGGGGGAAATTACAGTTCGGAAAAGGGATTAGTCAAAGAACCCAGGTTGTATGGAAATGAGGGGAGGTTGCTTTGAGGGTGGGCCTCCTGAGAAGGTGAGCGGAAGAGGCGAGCCAGGCTGCAGAGGGGAACAGGACAGTGCAGGGAACCGCTGCTGTGGGGCCTTGGTGACAACTGTGGGGCCCAGCGGTTCCTTCGGGTGCTGACAGGAACCTGGCTGTGAGTGATGGAGGAGGCGGTTGTAAAATAGGTTACCATCAGGGGCCCGGGTTCACTCTGCGATGGTGCTGTTGCTAAGCTACCTTTGGAATTCGACAAGGATAGATGCTCCCAGTGGCTCCCTGGGGCGGGGGACCAGGAAGCAGTGAATTAACTGAAACTGTGAAGTCCTTTCTCCCTTAAGAGAGAGAGAGAGCATGGCATGAATGTGTGAGTGTGTGAGTGTGTGTGTGTGTGTGTGTGTGTGTGTGTGTGTGTGTGAGCGCGCGCGCGCGCAGCATACACACAACCACTTGTATAAACGTGAGACTCAGCTGGAAAGGAGACAGGTGGTTTTGAAAAGTCCAAGCTCATAATACTATAGTGAGGGGTGGGCTAGGGGCCACGTTCCCCCCCCACACACACAAACACATACACACTTTGTGGTGAGAAACGAGGACATCAGGTTGCCAAGAGGCTTTCAGGATTTGGGGCAGGGTTAATAGTGTTCGTGTAGATGGTGTTCTCAAGGTGGTGGAAATACCAGGTGAGACCTATGATAATAAAAACTAATATTGCTGAGCACGTGCCAGGTTCTTGACATAGGCTCACTCACTGAATCCTCACCACCATCCTTTGCGGAGGTGCAACAGCCTCACTCAACAGATAAGGAAACTGAGGCCCAGAGATGTTAAACGATGTCCCCAAAGTCAGAGATGACAAGGAGCAGAGCTGGGATTTGAATCCTGCCAGCCTGGCTCGTTGGCCCCGCTGACCCACACACACTGTATCGCCTTACATAAGAAAGTGCGCTTTGGGCAACTGTTGGCACAGAGATGCAAACTTCCTTCTCTCTCCTCCCTGCACCCAGTGCTTTTTTGGAGGCGGCCTTGAGAGGAAGAGAAGAGGGGCTGTGTGTGAAGATGATGGAGGGGGAGGATGACATAGTCATGACGGCAGCAGGAAGGTTGCTGGGAAATGGAAGAGAGACCACCAGGCACAATGCTTGGTTCATAGCAAATGCTTAATACAGGACAGTCAAATTGCATTGGGCCTGGAGCTGGTGTCAGAAGATCTGGTCTCTTGGGTTGGTTCTGTCACAGTGTTCCTGTGTGGCCTTGGCACGATGGTCTCTGCCTCTGGCCTCAGTTTCCCGGTCTTATAAGGAAGGGACTTACCAAGGTCCTCCCATTGCTTTCAGACTATGGTTCTAGGAGATGGGGTGGGGTTCGGCTCATGCTGCTGAGGTGAAAATGGCTGGGTGGGTGATGATGACTGTGGTGAATCTGGGGTTTCTCTCATCTTTCCAGGACATGGGTGGCTGGGAAGACCATCTCAGAGCCTCAGCTGCTGGGTGGACGGCAGCCCTGAGGTGCCTGAGACCACTGCAGCGGACAGGCAGATGTGGCAGAGTCCTTCCCTGTCTCTCGGGGGTTTTCCTGGACCAAAATCCTTCTCCCGGGCCTGGGCATCTCAGGCTGAGGACTGGCCTCCAACACACACAGGTTCAAATCCTGGCCAAGCCACTTGGCCACTCTATGACTTTGCCCTCTCTGAACCTCGGTTTCCTTGCCTACGAAGGGGACAATGATTTCTACCTTGCCGTTTAACAGTTAGGTGTTTCATAGGGGGGAAAAACGAGACAACAACAATAAACAAACAGGCTGCAGGTGGGACACTTTAGGTGCTCAGTTTTCTTTTTTAATCCTTTCAACAACCCTAGGAAGTGGGCTCTCTTAGCCTCGCTTTTACAGATGAAGAGACTGAGGTCCAGAGAAGTAAAGTGGCTTGTTTAAGATAACATGGTTCATGGGTTGGCAGAACCAAGACTCGTACTCAGGTGTGTCTGGTTCCAAAGCCTGCATTCTTAGCTACCTCGCCATTAGCTATTGTCTAGCTGGTACCGGTTCCTCCTTTCCGGTCCCCTTACCCCATTCTACCAGCCTCACCATCTCACTGCCCTGACTGGGAGTCAGGAGTCCTAGGCGTTGCCACTAGTTTGCTGGGTGACCTTGAGCAAGGACATGAACCTCTCTGAGCTCTATCTGTCAAAGCCTCACTTTGCTCAGTTGTGGGATCAACTTCAGCCACACGTATGGAGAAGAAAGTAGCCAAGGACCAGGGATTACTGTGTCTGGACGAGAGAAAATCTGGGTTTCCTGTAAGGCAAACCCAAAGGTTTATATCTAGGCTTCCCTTCCCTCCTTGTCGAATCTTCCAACAGAGCAGCTTTGTCAGCCTCCCAATTCGCAGACTCATTTAAGCACACGGGAAACTCCAGAGTTGGTCTTCCCCCATCTCTGCTGTCCAAAACTTCCTGGGAAGCTGACTGGCCTTAGCAGAAGTCAGAGAATTGTCCCTGGGCACCGCCCTGCTTTTCATGCCCTCCAAGCACCCTCCACCTCAACACTTCAACTGCTGACAAGTCTCTGAATAAGCCAGGCTCCTTCAGGCCTCCGAGGTTTTGCCTAGGCTATGCCCTCTTTCTCATCAGGGTGATGAACTCCTATTCATACATCAAAACCCAGCTCAGGCATTTTCTCCCCTATGAAGCCAGCCAACAGATACCATTTATTGAATGCCTACTTAGCGCCAAATGCTGACCTATAAGGCTTTTTATGCACCAGGTGTCTCTGCTACTATGGGGAGCCCCCAAATGGCAGAAGCTGGATCTCATTTGCCTCTGCCTCTCCACTAACATATGCATGAGAGGCTCAGGGATTGAATGCGTGAACCAAACACCTTCTCAGCTCCTTGCACTCCTAGGGCACAGATCTTCAGCCATGTGAACCAGCACTTACTCAGAGAGTTGAGGAAGTAGCTTTCATTCATTCATTCATTTAATGAACAATTTGTGAGCAATGTCTGCATTAGGCGCTGGGGATTTAATGGTGAGCAAAACAAACACGGTCTAATAGGAAAGACGCACATTAATTGCAAAATCAAACAAACACATGCATAATTAAGTGTAATGAAGGAAAGGACCGATATGGGACTTCGGAGGACACATAACAGGGAGGGGGGACCACACACAGGGATCTCTCCTAGCCTGGCGTGGTCAGGGATGGCTTCTCTGAGGAAGTGGCATTTGAGTGGAGGCTGGAGTGTGAGTGTAAAGTAATCGGTAGAAGGAGCAGGCAGAAGCAGTTAAGGGGGAGGAAACAACCTAGGCAAAGGGGCAGTGGCAGGAGTGCGTGGGGCATCGGAGGGACTGTCAGAGAGCACCAGGGGGCTGTGTGGCTGAAACTCAGAGAGGGTGGGGAGCTGGATCTTTGTAGACAATGGATGCAACTTGGGCTTGACCCCAAGTGCATGGGAAGCTATTGAAGAATTTTAAGCAGAGCGGGGGAGAGTATGTGTGGGACACAGGCTTCTTTCTACAGTTTAGATGCATCTAGCTACGAGATGGACTGGGTTTACCGACTAGCAGCCTGCTCTAAGGTGCCAACAGGAAAAGGACTAGAGAGGGGCATGGGGCAGCTTAGGGGAGTGGGGTGCACGACCCTGGTGTCTGCCCCTGGCCAGAGGCAGCTGGGAGGAGGCTCCAGGGACTGGGATGTAGGGAGGTAGGGGATCTGGGGTCCCTTGCCTCTACCAGTGGGTGTCTCCCGGGGCCTGGGTGCAGGAAAGCGGGTGCGGGGTCCCACTTTACCTTGCCCACGTACAGGGGCTCGGTGCCCGTGTACTCCTCCACCACGAAGAACTGGTTCCACACCCAGCCGCGCTTTACGCGGCCCACGCCCAGCGCGCTGTCCTGCCGAGCCCCGGGCGCTGGCGCTGGCGTGCCTGCTGCCCACAGGCGTCCCAGCAGCGGCGGCGGCGGCGGCAGCAACAGCAGCAGCAGCAGCAGCAGCGGCAGCAGCAGCAGCGCGGGCGACAGCGCGACTCCGACCCGGAGCCCCCGACCGTCGGGCAGCGGCCTCATGCTTGGCCTGCTCGGGGGCCCAGGAGCATGGACAGGAGGCACCAGGGCGTCGCCACTCGGTGGCACCACGGAGCGGCGCCACGTCACATGGTGGCCTCAGCTCGGCCGCGGGGGCGCCCGGCTGGAGGGGGAGGGGGCGCGGCCGCACCCCGGGCATGGACGTCTCCGGGGTCCCCGCCCGCGCCCCCCTGGCGCCTCGGCGGCTGGATCACCAGGCGGCGTCTTCGCAGCTCCCTAGCCTGGTGTGCGCCATGGTCCTTTCTCAGAGGGGGTGCTGGCTGGGGCCCGCAGATCCTTGGAATCTTTGAGAACTAGGAGCCTGCAAGAGAAGCAAGAAAACATCAGACGAGGCTCTATGTGAGGGCAGGGCAGGTTGAGTCTATCTTTTGTCCTTTAGGTACTAATTAAACACCTACTGTGTGCCTGGCAGGGTGCAACAGTGATGCCTATTGGTCCCAGCCTCCTTCTTGGGCCCACAGTGAAGTAGTCCTGCCACCTCCTCCAGGCCCCCAGCTGTGGATCCTTCCTTTCAACTCTCATTATACACCTCTCCTCTCCCACTGTCTCTGAGACCCCCACCCCGCCCCCACCTTTCCCACAGTCCCCTCACCCAGCTCCTTCTAAGGGGTCTTCCACCAGCCCCTGTGCCCACAGGAACAGGGACCTTATGAGCTGCTTCCCCTGACCCTGGATGACCGTCTCTCCAGCCCAGCCCACACCCTAGAAATCCCTTATTCCAGAGAGGGAGCAGGCCCTTCCAGAAAGGGCCTTCAAGAGCTCCCAGGCCCCAGGCCCCCTGAGAGCACAGAGCCCACCAGACCCAGCCTGCCACCCTCCACTCTTGCCCTCTCACAGCAGCACAGAGACGTCATTCCATCCAAAACAGGAGCCCAGGGAAAACCCTCAAATCTCCTGCTAGTCCCCCCCCACACACACACCCCTTTTCAGGGCTGGAGCGCCTGAGTCCCAGAGAGCCTTCTTGCTTGGGAGTGTCCCTGTGACTTTGGGCAGGGTCACAACCCCTCTGAACTTGCCTTTGGTGTCTCCACATCCCCCCAGAAAACCTTCCTTTCCCAGAGTCTGAGACACTTCTCCCCGCCTCTCCTGGACCAGCACTGCCGTTCCCAGATCAATCCATCTCTCCTTCCCTCCCTCCATCAGATCCTGCTTTCAGCAAGAAAGGATCTGAGGGACTAACTCCTACTCAAGCAATAATGATGAATAATGGCTTGATGTGGGTGTTTACAGGGGACAGCCATGCTGCTTTAATAGAGGAGTTTCACGCCCTGAGAAGAGGAAGTGGAAGCGAGGGGCTCAATCCTCAATTCTCTGCCCAAGCAAGTCCAGCTCCGTTCAACGCCTCAGTTTCTCGAAGCTTCGACTCTGTGCTAGGATTGGGCAGGATGCTAGGACAGAGATACATAAGCTCGATTTAGTGGGGTGCGAGACAAGACCCCCAATAACAACTTAAATGCCAGGTGGTGAGTGATCCGGGCTATCTAAGGGGGTGCAAGCTGAGACCTGCGGGGCTCGGGGAAGGGAATGGGCACAGGTGTCTGGAAGGGGCAGGTGGTCGGAAGGGAATCAGGGCTGCTTCTTGGAGGAGGGGGCATCTGAGCAGGTGGGAAGAAAGGGATGGGCATTCCAGCAGAGGAGCTTGCAGGCAGGCTGTGGGTGGTCTGCCTAGTTTGGGGAGTTAGGTAGAGATCATGAAGTATGCAGCTGGGCAGAGGATATTGGAGGGCCTGACCTGGCCCCAGCCAGGTCCTCCTACAGACAAAGGAAGTGGCTGGAATCTTTGGGGTAGAAGAAATGCAGATCACCTCCTTTGACCCGATTTCAGAGCAGGGCAATTCCCTTGCCTTTAACTCACTAGCTCACTTGAGGCACAACTGTGAAAGTTGGTGTCTTATACCCGTTTTGCAGGTGCTTGACAACCCAGGGCTCTTTCCCAGTATCGGCTCCAGAATTTCTTTCTGGAAGGGGTTTCGGGGTAGGGAGTCATCTGTTGAGAGGTGAGGGTGATGGGGAGGAGGTTAAACCTGCATTTCAGGGCAATGACAATGAGAAAACATCCAATAATCCATAGGGGAGAATGGAGGGGAGGAACCCTAACGTGCTGTCCCCTGCTCCCCTCCAGGCTCTGCCCGGAACTAATGGAGGTCGGGAGGACCCGCGACCCTGCTGTGAGCATCCCCAGCACAGGTCCCACTCCCCTCGCTTACTCTGGGGGCCTGGACAGGACCGCAGAACCAAGGGGTGTTGGCAGACCCTCCCCCACCCTGGAGTGTTTCACTCCAGCATCTTGGAGCTGTGCTGCCGCCTCTGGGGATCTGGCTTTGAGTCCCCACATTATGGCCTGGGCTGGTCATAATGAGGCTGGAGTTATGGGTGAGGAGGAGGCACTGCTCCGGAGCCTTCATTTCCTGGAGCTTATGACTTCCCTGCGTGCCGCGGGAACTGTTCCCCTGAC
>NW_017731381.1:5331678-5333845 GCF_001890085.2 Hipposideros armiger
GTTTACTCAACACACTTTTAAAATAATTTCTCTGTGTAAGACAGCAAGATACAATCAGCTATATGTCAGGAAAGGGATGCATTTCTTCTGGGTATTCATTTACTCTTTCTACAAATACTTACCAGCACCTCCCTGATGCCAGCCCCTGTGCTGGCCACAAAACAATACACAATATAAAGTCCTGGCCCTCATGGAGCTGACCTCGTAAGAAAGGAATAGAATCTACCATGTAATTTCTGGGAGTAATAAATGTTAAGAAGGGGCAAAGCAGGAAAAAGAGAGGAGGAAAATGATGGAAGGGCCGGGGTGGGTGTGATGTTATGGATAGGGCATCAGGGAGGGCCTCTCCGAGGAGGTGACATTTGGCAGATCTGGACGGAGGAGCCGGAGCCAGGCGCAAAATGGTTCCACGCAGAGGGAGTAGCGCAGGCAAAGGTCCAGAGCCTGGAACAAGCTGAGGAATAGCAGGGAGGCCTCGGTGGCTGGTGCAGAGCAAGGGGGTGGCTGAAGAGGAGGAAGGGGGTGGGGGAGGAGGGGCCTGGGCCAAATCAAGCAGGGCCTGAAGGAGGGAAAGCAGCTTCCATTTTATTCTGCATGTGCAGATAAGCTGTTGGAGGAATTCTGTACAATAAAAACCACAGGAGACCGAAATGGTCCACGACCATAAGGGGATTTCATGATGCGAGTTCTTAGCTTCTGAGGGTCAAGCACAGACGGCTGCAGAGTAGGGATGGCATCACCGAGCAGGTGGCACTTGAAGTTAAAGCGCAGAAAGGATTTGGACGCGTGCAATTGGGTGTGTTGGGGAAGAAAGGAGCTCTCTGCGGAAGAGCTGCCTGGGGCAAAGGCTTGAGGTCAAATCCTACTTTACAAAAGGAACGAATGCCAAGATTGTTGTCCAAGGTCGCATAGCACACTTGGTGATGGAGTGGAACTTCAAGCCCAGTACTTGGATTCCCCATGGCGTAAGGCACCTTTGGGGAATGGGAAAAGACGCCCCTCTGAGTGGAAGCAGCCTGGTGCCAGGGGGACAAACCTGGTAGGACAAGGGTAGCTGCAGCTCACCTGCGCCCTTGGCAGGGTGCCCTTATACAGGGCACATCCTACACTATGGTTTGAGGGCCGGGGCCTTCACAGCCCCCATCTCTCCCTCCCACCTGGCCTTCATACCTCAACCCACCAGGTCCTCCTTTGGGCACGTTGGCCATCTGCCAACTCTTCACTGCTCTGCACAGCCCGGCCAGGGCTGCTGCAGGCACTTGGGCCTCCTCTCTGTCTCTCTCCCTTCCTCCCTTTCCTCTTCCAGCTGCTTTTCATGAGTGGGTGTCAACGACAGGACCCTGTCCTGGCATTCAGAGTCCTGCAGAGGAGGCAGCTGGGGAGCCCTGGGGGTGCCTTTGGCTCTGCTGGGCCTCATCGTGAGATCTGGGCATGTTGGTGGCCTTCTTTGGGCCCCAGGTTTCAACCTCCTGCACGGCTGTTTAATCCCAAGTGGGATTTAAAACTGAGCCCCAGCCAAAGCCAACAAATGTCAGTTTTGCCCTGTCTGTTCCGCGGCCTCCCCTCCTATAATTTATGTGCCCTTGGGTCCCTGTACGCGCATGTGGTTACTATGTATGTGCTGGCATGTGTCTGCAATCACAGATGTCATCGTGTGTGCATGTGTGTGCATGTGTGGTGCACATTCACTTATTCCACAGATATTTGTGAGTTCCCACTCTGTGTTCTTCTAGGCGCAGTGAAAAGAAACAGGTATGACCCTTGACCTTGCAAGTCTAGTGGGGGACACAGACAAACAAATAGATAACATGTCAGCCGATGATAAGTGCTATGGAGAAAAACAAAGCAGGGTAAGGGGCATAGGACGTGGTGGTGTGGGGGGATTTGTTCTCTCTCGCCCTCTCGATAACCTATTGTAAGTGATAATTTACACAAGGTGGTCAGGGACGTCCTCACAATTAAGATGACATTTGAACAGAGAGCTGGAGGGAAGGAGGGAGCTTGCACGTAGCTGGGAGAAGAGCGTTCCAGGCCGGGGGAACAGCAAGTGCAAAGGCCCTGAGATCAGTGCACAGGAGAAACAGCAAAGAGCCCAGTGTTGCAGAGCCCAGTGAAGTGGAGTGAGGGTAGGGGGGCTGCAGGAGATGAGGCCAGAGAGAGGGAGGTG
>NW_017731381.1:5335135-5342406 GCF_001890085.2 Hipposideros armiger
CCCCCTAGGCACCCCTTCCTCCACCCTCCTCACAGCTCCTGCCCTGGGGCTTGGCCAGACTCACCCATATGTGCCTAGGCTGTGGCAGAGCCATGACCATTCACCTAGAACCCCTGGGCCCTGAGTCCCCAGGTAGAACAGGTGGGGCTCTGCAGCCCCCCGGCTCCTGTGACTCAGCCGAGTCTGGTGCGGCTTCCTGAATCTATGAGTTTCTCTAATGGTTCTGGGAAGAAGAGATCAGCCCCCAGTCCCCGCCCTGGGGTGGGCCCACTTGCCTCCCAGCTCTCACACAGCCCTAGGGGTGATCCCCTATAGCCTCCAGTTTCCTGGACGTCCTTGATTACCTGAACAACTCGGTACAGCACGGACACCAACCACTTGGCTGCAGCAGCAAGGTTCGAGAGGCCCTCTGCTGGGCTAGGCATTACCCCTTTTGGGTACTGGAACATGTGGAGGGCCGGGGGTCCCTGTGTCAGGGGCTAGGGTGACCAGGGTTGGGGCAGCAGCTATTTACCAACTAGGGATGAGCTGTACCACGCGTAAGGGATGCCCAGCAGCAGGGGAAGCAGATGCTCACAGTCTAGGGCAGAGGCACTCATTCATGCATGCATTCGTTCATTCCACAGACCCTTACAGAGCATCCCCTCTGGGCCAGAATGGGTGGTAGATACTCTGGGGGTGAGAGAAACATAAAGACGTAATCCCCCCCCCCAAGGCGCTCATTGTCTAGAGAGTGGCAACATTCATTTAGGATTTACAGCACATCTGGTGTGTGCCATTCACTCACTTACCTAGTCAATTAACATTATTGAGCTCCTACTGTGTGCCAAGCCCTGGGCTAGGCCCTTGGCATGTTTGGTGATAAATAAGCCAGGAGCTTGCCCTTAACGAGCTTGTGGTTAAGTCATCAGATTCTAATAAGAGAAATCTCTGCAGTCACTCATTTATCCAGCGCACCAACATCTAGTGAATACACACAGCAGGTGTGCCGGGCCCTGTGCATTAAATGCACATACTCACAGATGAGCAGGAGAGACTAATGTATAAAAACAGACAAACGAACTAAGATAAAGCATGAAAAATGGAAAGTATAGGAAAACCATGCACAGACATGAAGTTTCAGAGGAGCTCATGTCTAGCTGGATAACCATGGTGGGCTGCCTGGAAGAGGGACATTGGAGCTGCCCCGTGAAAGTCGAGGAGGCTTTGGACATGGGGAGATGAGATGGGGAATTACAAGAAGGAAGTAGAGTATGAGCGGAGGATGAACCCCAGGGTGTGAACAGGGAACAGTGAATAGTGCAGTCTAGTTGGGTGTCATGCTATGTAAAAGGGAGTTATGGGAAATACTGGGTTGTCGAAAAAGTCATAACTCACTTTTGCAACGAAAAACATAGAAAAAATATGCCATGACTTTTCCGACAACCCAGTATAAAAGATTGGCTGGCTGCTAACAGCCAATTCATTCTCCCCTCCTTCTTTCTTGTTTCAATATTTATCCTCCCCTCAGCTTGGTCACGTGCTCAGCACCTCCCTTGTAATCAGTTATTAGTGTAAACCATAAGAGCCATTTCCTTCTCTCCATCAGTGATTGGTTTAGAAAGTATCATGTGACACTGTTCTGGCCAAGGAAATATAAAAGGATAATTGCAGGGGAGCATCTAGCAATTTTTTTTTTACTCTTTCAAAAGAGATGCCTTGAGTTGAAACTTTTTGTTTTCTGCATGTGTGAGGAGGTGATGGCTGGAGCTACAGCAGCCCTTTTGAAACAGTGAGGGGAGCCACTCCAAGAGGCCAAAGAGACCTACTAAGAAAAGGTGGAACAATCTGTGTCCTTGATGATGTTGTTAAACAACTGAAATTATCCACTCTGGGCCTTCAAGGTTCAGTTCCAGCCCCCACTTCCTACAGGTTCTCATTCTCGTTCCTCTGAACACCGACAGACCTGCCTGACTGGGTCTTCCTCTGGGGTCTGGGGTCAGCTGTGATAGCAAGCCTCTGGAGGACAGAGACCATGCCAATTCCTTCTTCCATCCCTCCCCCCACCTTCCAACACACACCTGGCACAGAACCTGGCACAGAGCTGGGGCCTAGGAGGGACTCAGGACAGTCTTGCCTCAGGCAGATTTGGGGAGCTGCTTGGGCAACCTGTCTTTCCCTCTCATTGAGAAGCTGCCAGGCTTGATGATTTGCTGTGGTCCTGTCTGTGGTCTGGGCATCATCACCACTGTCCACATTGTGTCCTTCCAGATTCTGGGCTGGGTGGCCAGCATGTCCTTTTTTGATTTCTCAGTGCCCTGGTACCATTGTTGCCAAGACTGTATGACTGCCAGCTCAGTGGCTCCAGGCGCTCCTTTGTCATCTGGCTGTCTCCTTGGGGACAAAGGAAGGGCTTCTTCTTCTTCTTCTTCTTTTTTTTTCTTATCCTATCTATCCCACATTTGTTTCTCAGCCTCTCTCTCTGCCAAGACCAAGAAGAGGTACTGGGTCCAGGGACCTCCAGGCAGGACAAGGAAGGAGAGACTTTATGGGATAGCCTGGGGCTCCTGCCTCCTGCAAAATTCCTGATAATCTTCCTAGCCCCAATCTTTGGGGCAAAATTTAACACTCAGGGGACCTAAGACCCTGGGGTCTGACATCAGACCAGGGTTTGAGTCCCAATTCTATTGCTTGACTGGTGCGGCCTTGGTAATTTGCTCCATTTCTCGGAGCTTTAGTTTTCTCATCTGAAAAATGGGGATCATAGGGGTTACCTCCTAGGGCCCATGTGAGGAATAAAGAAAATAATGCATGTGACAGGATCTCCAGTGTTTGGCAATAAATATTAGCTAATGGAATAACGACTATTGTTGTTATTATTATTTCTGGTCACAAATACTACCGGATACTATGTACAAAATATTTTGACCAGGTTAAAGGGGTTCACAGATATTTGTCTACCCAGTCATTCATTTATTCACACATGCATTTATTTAACAACTGCTGTGAGGCCCAGGAGTACACCTCAACCCAAGAAGAGTGAAGACTTATACAGGGCTTACTCTGTGGTTGCCTCCTGCTCTCGTGCTAAGCTGGTGCCTGTGGGAAGGCTGATAAAGGAAGAGGCAGCTCATTCGTTCGTTCATTCACTCACTCACTCGCTCCCTCCCTCCCTCCCTCCCTCCCTTCACCCTGCACACTGGCTTGGCATATACGTCATGTCTCCATGCTCACCTGGCTCCCAGGTCTGCCCGTGGGAGCTGTGCCTGGCAGTCTGGCTCCTGCCTGCCCGTCTGAATCCCAAGGGCACTCTGCTCACTGGATCCTGAGCCCAGAGCTGTCTGCGTTTGGCTGCTGCCTTCTCCCTGGGGGAAAATTATTTCCACCAGCTCAATGATCTCCCTCCAGGCCAGAATGGACCCTAGTGTAATGCAGAAGCTACTGAGGTGTGGAGGGATGCTGGGCAGAGCCCCCAGACTCTGCTCGCCTCTCATTGTCCCCCGCCCCCCAGATAGAAGGCACAGTGGAGCCATGAACAAGAGAGAAGGCCGGTTATCGCCTCAGCATGCTTAGACATGCACGAGCACGTGTGTACCTGAGCATGTGTGCGCATTTGCACCACGAGTGATATGTGCGGGGGCAGCACTCATGTGCACTGTGTCCCAGCACCTAGAACAATTCCATGCACATAGTAGGTGCTCAGTAATTGTGGAGTGAGTGACTGGATGGGGGCCTGCTCTGTAGGGGTTTACAACTCTGAGTGTGTTTGTGTGTGGGGTCAGGATATATTTGCCAAAGCTTCTGGGCTTGGTAGCTGGACCATTACCCAGGGAGGCACAGGGAGGGGGTCAGGGGAGAGGGGGTGAGCAGGGCTGGTGCCATACACACCCCGTGTACACGGGTATCCCATCTGCAAAGGCTGCTCCATGGGCCCCCAGTCTTGCCCTCCGTCTATGCTGAGCATGCTTCCAGGTGTGCTGTCACAAAGCCCTGCTCAGTCTGGAACGTTCTCCTGTCTAAAACCTTCCCCAGCTCCCTTTCACCTTCAAGATAAAGTCCAGATTCAGGCCTGTCGTTCATTAGTTATCATTCAGAGCAGCACAGGGTTTTTCATGCTCGATGGCTCCACTCACAATCCTTTGAGACGGGTACTCTCATTTGCCCTCATTTCTCAGATGAGAAAACTGAGGCACAAAGAGTTCCTGTGACTTGCCCAAGGTCACACAGCTGGAATGTTGTGGGGCCAGGATGTGAACCCTGGGCTGTGGGCTCCAAAGCCTGTACCTTCAGCCATTTTACGTTCCTGCCACCAAATCTTTCTATGCACCCATCTCTCTGGGCAGATGGGACCACCGACTGCTACCACGTTCATGCCTCTGGGCCTTTGCTCTTGCTGTTCCCTCTGCCAGGAATGCCCTTCTCCCGTGTTGCCCCATGTCCAACCCTGACCCTCGTCTCGGGGCCCAGGCCAACTGCCCTCTCCTCCACGCAGCCTTCCTGCCTCCTCCCCCCGACCCCAGCGAGCTCACTCATCTGAGCCCTGGCACAGAACCAGGCTCTCCCTTGGCTCGGTCTCAGCACCCTGCCCGCTGGCCGTGAGCACCTCCATGACTGCTCTCTGCCCTTCAGCTCACACCTCCATGCCATGCTCAGAGTGGGTGCTACTGAAGGTGAAAGTGAAAGGCTAAAAGGGCGTATGTGTGTACGGATGGATGGACGGATGGACGGAAGGACAGGTGATGGGGTTGCCTGGTTACTGCCACACACCCTTCCCCCTGGACTGCGTTCCTGTGGTGTCGTTTCCTCCTGCTTGTTCCATTTATTGATTCATCAAATATTTATTGAACACCTACTATATGCCGGCACTGTGCTGGAGGCTGAGGCGGTAGCAGTGGGAACATGAAAGTCCCTGTCCCTAAGGCCTCCCATTCTGTGTGTGTGTGTGTGTGTGTGTGTGTGTGTGTGGTAAGTGTGCAATTACCAACTGGGTCAAGTTCCACACAGGGAAAGTGGAGGAACCCACACTTAGCAGGAGACACAAACTCACTAGTGATGGACGGGTAGGGCCAGTGAGGGACCACTCCCCGAGAAAGGGGTTTTTGAGCTGAAACCTCAAGGATGGCAGAGACATACTTGGGCACTGGTAACAGAATGTGCAAAGCCACGTTTAAGGGACTGAAAGTTCAGGGGACAGAGCACAGAGCGTGACGGGGAGAGGCAGCTTACAAAGGGGCTTAAGGAGTTTAGATTCTGACTTGAGAGCCATTGAAGGGTTTTTATCAGAGAGGATGTGATCAGATTTGTGTTTTTAAGGAGATCACTGTGCTTGCCACTTAAAGATCAAACTGCGATGTGGCTGAAAGCAGGGGACCAGTGAAGAAGCGGTGGCAGCATCTGGGCGAGACACAGCACAGGCCAGGGAAGCTATCATGGGATGGAGAAAAGGTGACAGGTTTGAAATATTTAGGAAGCAAAATGGGCCCACTCGGTGGTGGATCAGACATAGGGAATGAGGGGGAGCGACATCAAGAATGACTTCCTTGGTTTGGTTTTGGTTTTGGCTGACATGTATGAATCACCTCCTAAGAGCCAGGCACTATTCTAGAACTGGATCTACATTACTTAGTTTATTCCTCACATTAACCCCGTGAGGTAAGTTATCGTCACCCCCCATTCATTATCTCGTTTCACTCTAATAAGAGTGCGGGGGCAATGGGACACAAGCAGGGCTTGTCCCAAGCTTTGTCCCTTTGGGGAACAGCCTTGGCTGATCAAAGGAGAAGAGAAGGAAGAAAA
The DNA here is from genome assembly GCF_001890085.2 of Hipposideros armiger. Classification (NCBI taxonomy): domain Eukaryota; kingdom Metazoa; phylum Chordata; class Mammalia; order Chiroptera; family Hipposideridae; genus Hipposideros; species Hipposideros armiger. The sequence goes on from NW_017731381.1 coordinate 5,340,911, forward strand.
ATAGGCAGGTTGCATACACTGAGATGATTCTGAGTCAGGGCGAATAATGATAGATAACATTTATAGAGCTTTCACCATGTGCCAGGCATAGTGCCATCCAATTAGCTAATAATAAGAGGTAACACTTAGTTCCATGCAGGGCAGTTTATATCAACGATGTGATTGAATTCTCATGACAGCTCTGTTCAAACACTCTATTAAGGAAGCAGCGACCATGGCTCAGAGAGGTTGAGGGACTTTCCCAAGGTCACACAGCTAATTAGCAGTGGCTCTGAAATTCAAACAGGCTATGGCAGGGGGAGGGCAACGAGGATGGGCCAAGAGTTGCCTAGTGGCTGTGGAAAGGAAGGAAAGGCCCGCATTTGGGCTGAGGGTGAACAAGGCGCCCCCTCGCAACACCTCTTGACAGGGCTCTCCCCAGGCTTGCGTCCCTACTGAAGGCTTGACCGCGCACGCAAGTTAAGAACACGCACAGGTACGCACACTCTCTCTGTCTCACACACACACACATGCATACCCCTTTGCTGTCACTGCTCAGCTGCCTGGGGGTGGCCGGCCTGAAACCTTCTACCCCAGGTGCCATCGGCCTGTACCTGTCTCCCCGCCCTGCCCCCGCCCTGCCTGCCTGCCTGCCTGTTGGTGCTGCAGGCAGAGCCCGCTGTACATCATGTTGACAGTAGAAATTACATCCCGAGCTGCTGTTTTACACCGAGCCCTGTCAGAACTCACCGCAGCCCAGTGATCAGGACAAATTGAATACCATCCTGGCCGTGTCAATATTTATTCCATTTTACAAACGTGGCCGGATGGGGGGCAGGGCCCGCCGTGTTGCTAGCCAAGCAGAGCCCCACGAGGCTCTTCTCCCTCTCAACCCCGAGCTGCCTCCTCCTCTCACCCTCCTCCTCTTTCTTGACTTTTTTTTGGTCATCAGTTAAAACTGTGAAATTCAACATTCATCCAGAAACGTGCATAAACCGGAAAGGCACAGTTTAACAAATAATTATACAATGAACTCCATGGATCTACCCTTTGATCAAAACACTGAAAATCAACCCCTCTTCAGCAGTCCCCCACTGTATCCCGTCTTCACCGTAAGCCACTGCTTCCCTCTCGCCTGGCTTTTATGATAACCGGGGTCTTGCCTTTCCTCATCGTTTCCCACCTAAGTATACATTTCTAATATCCTAATTTAGTTTTGCTTGTTTTAGAGCTTGAAATAGATGGAATCATATTGCAGACACTCTTTTGCATCTTGTGTGCATTATGTTTCTGAGATTCGTCTTTATGTTCGCACATGTTCCTTTTCACTGCTGCATAGTACTCCGTTGCATGAATATACCACAATTTATGTATCCATTCTCCTTTTTCCCCTTCTCTCCCCTTTTCTCCTGCTCTCCTTTGTAGTTGGTCTCTTCCTCCCCTTTTATCATTTTCCCCTGTTGTCCAGCCTCCTTGGTTGTCTGTATACCATTGTTCTGTCTGCTATGTTTGCTCAC
>NW_017731381.1:5342920-5367920 GCF_001890085.2 Hipposideros armiger
CCATCCTGTGCTTAGCATCAGGTCACAGCAGAGAGGACCAGCAGGCTGGCGGGGGTCCTAATAGGGTGGGGGGCCTTCCAAAGAGTCATTACAGAGCCCGCTTGGATACCACAGGGGCACGTGTGACACATTTCATTTGTCTCCCTTAATCCGTTCTCTGCCTTGGAGCTGCGTTGATGACGCCCATATTCAGGGTAGTAAATTTTTATTGCAACCTGAGCAGATGACATTAAGGAATCTGTCCCTTTGCGGTACAGGAGAAAGCTCTCTAGGCTGGAAGGCAAGTGGACTAGTTTGAAGCTTGGCTTTGATCCGGCCATGCTGGGTGACCTTGGGCAAGACCCCTCCCTCTCTGGGCTTCTATAAAATGGGAGGTCAAAGTGTGGCTCCTCGAGCTTAGCAGAGGACCGGGGTCATGCTGGCGGCATAACGAGCGGAACTTGTTCAAAATGCGTGTCCCCAGAGCATCTGATTCAATAGCAGTGATAATACTAATAGGCAACATTTATAGGCACTGCTATGTGTCAGGACTTGTGCCTTTGATGTGCTCAAAATAAGAGGCTATCCTTATTGATCATCGTGCTAAGCACTTTCCATGAGTAACCTTGTTTCATCTGTGCCACAGCCTGTTTTCTTATTCTTATTCTTATTTTACAGATGAAGAAACTGGGGCACAGAGAGGTGAAGTAACTTGTTCAAGGTTACAGCCAGGAAGTAGGAATCCAGGACTTGAACTAGGAACGTCTGGCTCCAGGGCCTGTCCTAGGTCTGAGGCGGCTCCCTGGCAGAGTCTGATACTGACCCAGGAGCCCCTGGACCAAGTGGTTAGGAAGTCGTGTGATAGAGATCAAGCATTGTGCACCTACTCTGAGCGACACATTTTCATAGTGATTCAGCCAGGGCTCTTCACATATATAAGCCAGTGTGAGCTCTAATTTATTTATTTATTTATTATTTATTTATTTTTTTAGCTGAGCCATCCTGCCACCTGTTGGCAGCTCAGCGGCTGCTCAGCTCGGGCTGGACTCGAACCACTGTTGCTCAGAGCTCAAACTCTTGAGCGAGCTCTTAACCAACTGAGCCACTCGGCCGGCCCTCTGTGAGCTCTTATTAACATTATTTTAGTCAACCCTCAACAATTCTCCTGAGGTGGGCTTTAGTCTCTGCAGTTACTGATGAAAAACAGAGGCACCTAGGAGGGGTGGCTCACTCAACGCCACATGGTTAGGGTCCAGCTCCAAAGCCATGAGCTTTCACCCCAGCACACCGCCTCCAAGACCCCACTCTGTACTGCACCTTGTGATAGATGCTGAATTACACCCCCAAGCTCACTGGGACTCAGTCTTCCTGTCTGTAAAATGGAGGAGTTGGACCAGTGGGCTGGAATCTGGCATCCCAGCTTCTGTCACTAACACCATGGGTTCTAAGATAAGTTTCTTCCCTCTCTGGGCCTCAGTCTCCCCATTTGAAAAGAATGTTCTGTCTGTGATCCGATTCCAACACGACACACAAACGCTGCTGTAAAATAAACCTCTTGGTGATGAGAGGCCTTAGGTCTGGCTCCCTGGAAACAGGTCCGAGGGTGGGGATTTTCCTGTGGGAGGTTTACTGGGAGGCCTTCTGGGGAACACCATGGAAGGGTTGAGGGAGGCAGGGCCGTGCAGAGGGAGAGGTTGAACTGTGATGCTGTCTCAGCAGAGGCCTCAGCTGGTCCCAGGGGACACTCTACAGCTGCGATGCCCCAAATTGAGGCAAGGGGCTGGCCTTTGAATCTTGCAACTACCAGACCCAACCAGGGGTGGGTTGCCCACCCCTCCAGGGGGTGTGACCTTGAGCAAGACAGCTCCCTGTGACTGAGAGCAATCTCTGAAAAGTGGCTCAGCTGAGGGCTGTCAGCAGCCGCTGTCACAGCCATTCTGGGCGGCATGTTCTACTACATAAAATCTGCTGAAAAGGAAGGGCCTGACCTCGGCTCTGGAGACGACAGCAGACGAGGCCTGAGCCCTGGGCTTAGCCAGCCAGGCCCTGGCCCCCACTCTGAGCCCTGTGCCCCCACTCTGCTGCCTGCTGTGATCACAGCGGGATCAGTGCCCCGGATCTCACTTAAAGCCCGGCGGCCACCGCCTGCCTCGAAGCTCATCTCCTGCGGCTCCCAGAGGTCCAAGCGATTATGCCACTGAAAATTCCGCTTTCATGTTGTCAACCTCGAAGTAAATTACAGGCCCGGGGAGGCATGGGCCTCCTCCTTAAACAAGATTCAATTCCACTTAGCTGCCCCCCTTCCCACCCCACACACAGGTCCCCTCCCTCCTGTCACCCCAGGCTCAGGATTTATGGCCTCTCCTTGTAGGCAGCTGGTAACCATGGCAAGCTCCTTAGGGAGGCTTCGGGCTGGAGCCTCGTCAGCGCCAGACTCCAGTGCAGCCGTTTCCTCCTAGGACCAGAGAGAAGAGAGGCCAAGACAGCTGGAGGAGCCTCTGCAGGCGGAGGTAGAGAGGTAATAGTAACCCCAGGAATAGCAAGCACGTCGAAGCTGTCACAGCTATTCCTCACACCATGATGCAGACACTGTTATCACTCCCATTTTATAGACAGGCAAACTGGGGCCAAGGAGCGTGAGGTCAACCACCAAGGTCACAGACCAAGGAAGCAGCAAACTCCAGGGCTGGGGCACTTAAGTCCCACTTAAGCCATTGCCTGTTCCTCCAACTGCTGCTTTTGTGGGGGGTTTTAGAGTCTCTTAGAGGGTTTCAGGCCCTCGAAGGCCTTGGCCCACCCATGGGATGTATGAATTCTGTTAGATCTCCCCCTGTGCTTGCTCTCTTCTGGTGATGGAGAGAACACTGTCCCTCCAGAGGGCCCATTATCTCTCTAATGATTGGAGAGCCTCCAAATAATTGATCAAGCCCTGTCACCCCTTAGAAGCATTGTTTTGACATTTAAGGTCCTCGGTGATCTGGTTGCTAACTCCCTGCTGCAAGCTTACCTTTCAGCGTTCACCTACACTGTAGGCTGCCTGGGGGTCTCCTCCCTGCTCTGTGCCCAGCTCTGCCCCCTGGGTCTTTTCTTATATCATTATCATGCCCTTACAATTACCCACCACCCTTCATTCCTATCCCAGGACCTCAGAGCGGGAAGTCTACTGCTTTCCTCATTTCCTGAGGGCGAGAGGCTCACAGAGGGGATACATTTTCCCAGTGCACAGGGGGAGCTGATAACGGGCCCAAGTCTTCTGCCAATTAAACTAATAAATAGTAATAAAATAGTTGGCATCGCTGTTATTGACAAAATAAAATAAAATGTAGGCTTGATACCACCATTCTAGCACCTCACATGTGTCATCCACTTAATTCTCAAACAACCCAATGAGGCAGGTCTTATTTCTATTACCGTTTTGTGGAGGAGGTGAGGCACAGAGAGGTCAGGTGACTTGGTCGATGTCACACAGGGCAGTCTGACGTCAAAGCCATGCTCCTAGCTAGGTGCTTCCTCTGCCCGATGCTGCGTCGCTCCACTCTGCGTGGCTTGTTTGCGGACAATCAGGCAGACGGGAAATGTCAAGAGGAGGTAACATACCGGGGAGAAGAAAGGGCGGCCGCTGTGCCAGGGAAACTGCCTGTCACTTGTGCTCTTGGGTCTGGGGCCTGAGGTCAGCACTCCCCCTGCCCCAAGCCTGTCCCTTAGGGGTTGTCACTTCCCACTTCCCCTGCAGCTTCCCATCCACATCCCCAGGGTCCTCCAACCTTGTCGCTTCCTACTGTATTGCAACCCTGGACCTCTGGAGGCAGGGCCAGGGTCCAACACATCTCTATACCCTACAGCCTAACCCAGGGACCAGCAAGCAGTAGGTGCTCAATTAGGGCTTGCTTTTTATCTAAGGGAGTCAGGGAGGGTTTCCTGCAGCAGGTGACATTTGCACTGTTCCTTGAAGGCTAAGCAGGGGCTCACCGCATAGAGCAGAGGGGAAAGGGGATGCCAGGCAGCGGGAGCTGCTTGAGCAAAGTCTTGGAGGAAGGACTATTCAGAGTGCAGGGGGTGGGGTGGGGTGAGGGGTGGTGTAAGGGGAGTGGAGAGGTGGAGAAGAGGGTAGAAAAGTAAGGGGCAGCCAGGGTGAGCACCTTGGCTGGGTCTTAACTTGGACGCGGGTACACTCGTTATGACTTAGTCTTGCCTACAACAGATGGGAGAATGGAAGGAAGGGAATATTTCTTACAGCTCTCACATCCCTAGGTCAGGACTGCGGGGGCTGCAGGCTGTAAACCCGTTTGGCCAAATCGTCCCCCCAGACTACGAGCAGAGCCCCATCTGGGGTGACAGATAGGCAGTGCTGCTGCCAGGCCTGAGGGAGATGTTACTTTATTCTCTCTCCTAACAAGCGATGGAGCTGGCAGATAAGGCATCTTCTTCCTTAAATCTCCTGTCTCAGGCTGGAGCAAGAAAGCAAGCACCTTGTTCAAACCTTAATCCCTCCCTCCCTGAGTTTAAAGCTATAGCTTCCTGTTGTGGACCCCCCCATCCCTTTATCCAGGAGGCACTGCAAATATGGAAGAAAATGGAGTCCACATACAGGGCTGTGCTGTAGGGACTGCATAGGGGGTGGAGAAGCCTTAAATCTGCAGAGACGGTGGGAGCTGGCATGGGAGGGAATGGATTTGGGACTTGGACCTGGACTGGACCCCGACTCGCCTGCTATCAGCTGTGTGACCTCGGGCAAGTCGCTTCACCTCTCTGAGCCTCAGTGTTCTTGCCCACAAAACGGGGAAAATAAACCTTCCCAGGTTTGTTGTGAGGCTTCAGTAAATGATGAATACCAAATAACCCTCCGGAAAGAGTCAAGTACTATAACCAGGTGAGGTTTGATTATTATTATCCACAAGCAAGAGTGGACCAGAGTCACGAGAGTGAAAGATAATAATGGCAGCTGCTGTTAGTAGAGCTTTTACCGCCTGCCATTATCACTCTGGGCTGAGCCATTATAAGCATTCACTTATTGAGTCCTCACCCCAATATCCCCAAGCACGCACTATTATTATCCCCATTTTATAGATGAGGAAACACATCTGTATCCATCCTTTACTCCTGCCCTTTGCAATGGAGAAAATATCCTTCCTCTTGTCTGAGGACAGTCCCCTGATCTAGGCTCTGGAGTCTATTCACACCTTCCTGGCATCTGAGAAAAGTTCCACTGTGGATTGTTCCTTCTCCTGCTTCACTGTCACCCCTCTCTAATGGGCTCCTGGCCATCAGCATTTACTTGTGCTCAGCAGATTCCATCCTAAAACAAAACAGACCAAAACAACAACAAAACAGAAAGAAAGCACACACCTCCTGACACCACCCAGCGCCTTCCCTTCACAGCAGAACTTCTTGAAGACTGGTCATACTCACTATCTCTTTTACTCGCCTCCCACTCTTTCTTACCCACTGCCACCTGGCTTTCATCCACAACACCACGTCAAGATGGCTCACAGAGGTCACTGATGACTGCCATCTTGCTCAAGCCAATGGATGTTTTCCACTCTTCATTTTACTCAACCTCTCATCAACATTTGACACGCAAAAGTAGACAACTGGGTTTTCTCCTACCTCTCTACTAATGGCTTCTGTAGCTCTTTTGAAGGCTTATCCTCTTCTATCTCACCTTCAAACTCCTCAGTCCTTTCCTGGGCAATCTCAGCTATGCCACCGGCTCCAGTTAATGTCAATACTGTGATAACCCCCAAACTTCGTCTCACCCTCCCTTCTGAAATCCAGGGATAAAAACACAATTGTCCTCTCAACACCTCCACTTAGATGCCTCTGGAAAACCGCAAATCCAACATGTCCAAAGCCAAACATATGCTCTTCTTCTTCAAAACTGGCCCTTCTCCAGGGGTGCCCCATTTCAATGGATGTCACCCATATCTGTCAGGTGGTCCACCCAGAAGGCTGGAAGTCATGCTTGACAGCTCTCAACCCTGCGTCCCCCATGGACAATCTCTTATTAAGTCTGCTTCACTTTATTTCCTAAATAACTCTCTAACTTGCCCATTTTGCATCATGTCCATCACCACCGTAATTCAAGGCAGGGATTAAGGATGACTCTTAGATTCTTGGCTTGACACTAGATGGTGTGACACTGACCACGATGGAGTGAATGAGGGGGGGAAAGGTGGAGGAAGGAAACAGCAGGAGTTCCTTTGCAAGTATGTTATATTTAAGACATTCACGAGACACGAAAGTGGAAGATGTGTAAGTAGACAGTTGGATAGCACCGTTCGGAATTCTAAGGAGAGGGGATATAAATCTGAGATGCACCAGCCTGTGAGTGACATTTAATGCTGAGAAAATGAATGAGATCACTTGGGGAGAGATGAAGGGCAGGCCCAGGAGTGATCCTTGGAGCACTCCGACGTCAGAGATGAAATGGAGGAGGAGAAGGAAGCAGAAGGACCGAGAGGGAGCTGCCAGTGAAGTTGGAGGCCTTCCAACAGACTGCGGTGTCATGGAAACCAAGAGCGGAACTAGAGGTCAGCGTGCTGTCAGCTGCTGAGAGGCAAAGTAAACTGAGGACAGAGCAGTTACTCCCGTAGGCAATACAGAGGTTCTTAGTGGCCTTGATGGGTGTTGATGTCCGTCTTCCCTGCTGGACTATAAACTCCATGAAGGAAGGGATGTTATTTCTTTGCTTACACTGTACCTCTAGTGCTTAGCTCATTAGGAGTGTTTTCTGGCATGTCTGGTCATCTTTGACTGTGCGTTGGCCATTGTTCTTGGATTTTTTTTTTTTTTTGGAGAAAGAATCTCAAACCCAGGGTGAAGGTATTTTCTTCGAACAGGATTTGCATTTGGCTGTGGTGCTACTATTCTGGGATTGCTTTAAACAAAATTCAAGATTAAAGGTAAAAAAAAAAAAATTCAAGGCTTGAGGTTCCCTGGCGTACCCAAGTAGTATGGACGAGGCTGCCAATCCAGGATTCGAGGTTGGGTTACCTATGGTTCAGCCTTACCCCAAGGATAAAGCCCTCTGGAGTCCCAGCTTATCTCAGTGGGGGTCTTCTATTTGATGGCACACCTCTGCAGGCCGTGGACTTTGATTTCAATTCCCTTTATGCTATGAGATCATCAAAAATCAAATTCAAAATTTCCGAGATCAGCAAATGCCCTCAGGGCAAAAGCAGATTCTATGTTCTCCAACTCTGGGTTTCTGTTTTCCCTTCAGTTTTGACCTAATAATTCCTGGTAATTCCTTACAAAGAGCTTACTTGTCAGCTCTTTGATGCTTTAATAAGATGCTTTTTTTTTTCCTATTTTATCCAGCATTCTTAGCTCTTTTCAGCTGAAGGGCTGGTCCAAAAAAACTTAGCTTCCTATTTCTAAACACAGAAATTGCTAATCTCTAGGGCTTAGCAAATGCATGGCACATTATAATGGCTCAGTGAATATTTGTTGATCGAATGAATGAAGTGAACCTAAGTCTCTAACATCCCTGCTCTTTCTAGCGCATTGGACATCATACTCTCCGGCCAAGATACTAACAGAACACTGTGATCAGAGCTCAGAGGGCTGTGCAGAGAGGCTGGGCTATGAGCTCAGAGGACAGAAATATCCCTGTGAGATGGGGAAGAAACAATGTGAGGGGGTGATGCAGAGGACCAGGGTTGGGCAGACAGATGGACCTGCATCTTAGCAGGAGAGCCACTGGGTTGGGAAAGGGGGACTCACAGGAAGTCACATTGTAAGTAAAGGCCTGAAGTGAAGGCTGGAATGTGTGAGGGATCCAAGGGCTAAGAGTGGGCAGAGAAGCAAGGACCAGCCAGGGAAAAATCTTGAAGACCAAGGGAGGCTCCTGGGTCCCGTTGTGAGTGCGGAAGCAGAATCCATGCAAGGGCAGTTCCCTGCAGCCACCAAGAATAGGGAGGAGCCACAGCTTTTGTTGAAATGCACACATGGTAATTGCTAAGAAGCGTATTTCCCCTACTTGAAAAAGCTTTCCCCTCTGCATTTTCCTGGGTCCCCGTTTCAAAGGAATTTTAATTGCAAAGAAAATTTTGTCACCTCCCTGCAGGGAGAGGGCTCAGTAGCTTCAACAGTCATGCTTGATGCTCTGATTCTTCTCCAAACTAAGGATTTTTACGCTTTGGCTGCATGGAAGCTGTCTGCAGATCGGGCGGTGGGGAGGGTGGGGTTGGGGTGAGACAGGCCTCCCGGAGCCTTTTAGGATCTTGGAAGACTGGGTTTGCAGCGCGGGTTCCTTGGCTTGGGTCCTCTGTAAGGGTCTTCAGTGCCAATCTAGTGACAGTCCTCACTTCTCTCTCCTCAAACCCAGTGGGTTTATTTAATTAATTATGTTTAATGAAACAACTGATCTCTCAGCTCCCATCCTTGGGCCACGGTAGACCCTGCTCCACACAGCAGCCCGTTTGGAAAACCGTCTGGTGGTTTCTTAAGAAGTTCAACAGAAATTTACCATATGAACCAGCAATTGCATTCCTAGGTATCTGCCCAAGAGAAATGAAAACATATGTCCACACAAAGGGATACTACTAAGCAATAAAAAGAAACACACTGCTGATATATGCTATAATATGAACATATCTCAAAACCATTATGCTCAATGAAAAGAAGCCAGATGAAAAAAAAAAAACAACAACCACACATTATATGACTTTGTTTATATGAAATTTCCAAAAAAGGCAAATCTATATATAGAGAAAACAGATTAGTGGTGGCTGGGGCTGGCGGTGGGAATAGAGATGGACTGCAGATGGGCACGAAGGATCTTTCTGGGGTAAAATAAACAGCAAAACTGGGTAGCGATGGTGGTTGCACAACTCTGTAATTTACTAAAAATCATTGAACCGTATGCTTACAACAAGTGAATTTTATAGTATGGAAATGATACCTCAAGAAAGCTGTCAAAAAAAAAAATGACTCCCATCTCTCTGAGAATGAAAGCCAGAGTTTCTACCAGGCCCAAATGATCTCTGCCCACAGCCTCTTTGACCTCATGTCTTCCTGCTCTCCCCTTCCCTCCCTCTGCTCCACCCCGCTGGCCTTCTGGGTTTTTCTAGAACACAGCAGCCGTGCTGACAGTCTTTGCATTGGCTGTTCCCTTTGCTTGGAGTGTTCCCCGCTAGACGTCTGCAGAGCTGCCTCCCTGACCATTTTAATCTTTGTTCAAATACCACCTTTGCTTCAGACAGTAGCCCAACCACTCCACCTAAAACTGGAGCCCCTCTCCAAGGCTCGCCAACCCTCCTTTTTCTTCTCCGTATTCTTCATAGTGCTTATCACTTTGTAACATACGGTTTTCTTATTTCTTATGCTTATTATTTGTCTCTCTTCACAAGCATATATCCTTCACCGGGATAGGAATTCATGTTGATTTGATTCACTGATGTACCCTTAGGACATAGAACAGGACCTGACGCAGAAAGGTGCCTGGCAAATATTTGTTGAGTGGATGAATTAATAAGTGATTCAACAAATGTTTTCTGAATGCCCTCCTCTGTGCCAGGAGCTGAGCACACAATGGTGAACTGGGTGAACAGGGTCTCTCACCCCTGGCTGGCTTGCATTTTCGGTGGTAGAGAAACCCTAGGCAAGAATGAATTTTAAACCAGTAATGGAGGGAAACCCCCAAAACCAAGAAATCAGAAGTGTGATCAACTTTACAAAAGGCTGTTATGGGAACAGGATGGGGTGTGTGTGTGTGGGGGGTCTTCTTGGAGAGTGATCTGATGGATATAAGTAGGAATTGGCCAGGTGGCGAGGAGGGAAAGAGAGTTTCAGGCTCAGGGAGCAGCGTGTGTGAAGGCCCTGAGGCCTGAGAGAACATGTGTCCTGTTTGGAGGCATGTGAGATGGTGGCTCCAGTTGAAACACGAACCATAAGGGGACCAGGGAGAGGTGGGTTGGCAAGGTGGCTGGTGGCAGACTGCACAGGACCTCAGACACGTCAAATTATGTAACCGTCAGTTCAGTAAGGCACCAACCAATCAGAAAAGATGATGGCCATCAGCACTGGGACATTCCCGCTGAATCCCTGCTGTGCCCTAAACCACAGGAGTGACCCTGGAATTGATGGGATCGCTGAAAGGTTTGAAGAGGGGAGGGACAGTGATTAGGTTTACCTTTTGGAAGGATCGCTCCAGCTATCAAGAGCAGAACTGAGGGGCCAGCGACCATGGGGTGCGGCTGGGTAGGAGGCTTTCAGCCAGCCCTGCTGGAAGAATGGACAGTTGCAGGTGATTGGTTGGATGTAGGTGGCGGGAAAAGGGAGGGGTCATGGATAGTAGCAATAACCACGGCCTTTGCTGAGCAGATACTGTGTGCCCGGGAAGGCTCTGACCATCTGACAGGTACTATCTCTTAATCCAACAACAACACACCAGGAATCTGAAACACAGGAGGCTCCACGGCATAAGTGCTGCACCCAGGATTCAGACACAGCCTACAGGCGACGTTAGGCTTTCAGGGGCTGACTCCCAGGTTGCTGGCTTCCGGGAAAGGTAGCGCCATTGAGGAGACTGGCGTGGGCGGGGCCAGGAGAAGTAAGACGGGGAGCCCATTTGTGGGAGAAGATGATAGGCCCACAAAACATGTGAGGTTCTGGGGGGCCCTCCAAGGGGAGATGCCAGCCGCACGGTCGAATACGTGGGTCTGGGAGCTAGAGAAGAAATTAAAGCCGGCAACAAGTGATTGGGCATCACGCCTGCAATGATACCACCGTGGCTGCGGACAAGGAGTACAAAAAGGGTGCTAGTGCGATCCTTTCGGGGTAAATAAAAATAACATAGACACACGTGTGCTGGAGTAGGAATCAAAGATTTTTCTAGGAGGAATTCTGAGAAATTGTGAACCCGGTTTACCTTTGGAGGGGCGCCGGCAGGGTGGGGGAGGGGTCTCCGCACACAGAGTGTGTCTCCCCCCCCCCCCCCCCGCATGTGACGGACACGTGCCACATCTATTTCTCAAAAGAAATGCATGGGGAATAACTGGGTGGTGAGATTTAAAGTCATTAGTGTTCATTTTCCTCCCAATACTTCTATTTTTTAAATCTTAATAACAAATTAAGGGGCAGGTGGAGGAGGAGACGTGGACGGTGATGGACATGGAGCCATCAGAGAGGCGGGAAGGAAAGCAGGGGAGAGTAGAGTCGTGGAGGTCAGACAGGGGAGATTTGGGGGGGAGCGTGGCCCTGGGTGCCTATTGATGGAAGCGACCAAGCGTGGTGACATGGCGTGACAGCGCAGGGATCCGAGGGGAGGAACAGAAGCATCGTGGTGTAGTAGAGCACCAGGGAGGCCGTGGGGGGGTGGGGGGGCTGTGAGAGTTGTAACCGGGAGGGGGCTGACAACCAGATTGGAGTGGGCTGAGGAGTGAGTGGGAGGGAGCGAAACAGAGAGACAACTTGATAAGTTGGGCTGAGAAGGGAAGGAGAGAGGGGGCGTAGATGGAGAGGAATGTAGGGGTGAGGGAGGGACATTTTGAAGGAGAGAACTGAGTGTGTTCAGTGCTGATGGGAAGGAGTGGGCACAGCGGGAGAGGCTGCCATGCAGAAGGAAGACTGAGGGCAGAGGCAGGAGAGCAGGCAGGGGTCTGGAGCGCAGGCAGAGAGGGCCGCTCCTCCGCCATAACGGTGGGTGAGGATGAGGGAAGGGGTGAAGCTGGGAGCAGAAGCCAGGCCTCAGCTCTCTGGAGACACTCCTTCTGTTTCCTATTTGGTTGTGGCCTTCTGGGGACAGTGCCTAGCTTTGCTTCCTGTGTGCTGGGGCCAAGGAAAGCCAGGTCCTGGTCCAGACTCTGTCCCAACCCTGCTGTGTGGCTCTAAGTAAAGTCTGCCTGTCTCTGGGCCTCAGTCTTCTCATCTGAAAACTGGGCATGATCATTGCTCCCACATGGATTTACTGAGAGGGTTAAATGAGATAATGCATGTGATGAACCTAGAACACAGCAGAAGCTCAGTATTAATTATTTCTATTACTAAGAAGCCCAACCCTGACCTTTTAGAACCGCAAATGTATAAAACCCATGACCCAGAAGTCTCTGCTAGAGAAACACTGGCCTGTGTTCCAGGAGATGTGTACAGAGATAGTCACCACGGCACTGCTGATAATAAGGGGAAAGGGGAAACATTCTCCCTGTCTACAGCTAAGGGAGTGGACATGTAAAAATGGAGGATATTCAGACAATGGAATACAGCCACTTAAATGGAATGAACTAGAGCTATATATATCAACGCGATAGCTTTCAAAAACATTGTTGGAGAGAAAAAAGCAAGTTGCAGAGTGATGATACAGCTAGTAGGAATCCATTTACATGAAAAAAAACCCCAAAACAATGCGACTTATTTTCTGTGGGTACACATAATGTATGCTCAAGTATAAAAATGGGATGCAATCATACACACCAAGTCCATCACCGAGTGACTTCCGAGGAAGGGGTGAATAGACCACATTGGAGGTGGTGGGAAAGGGGGCTTCAGCTTTATTGAAAAGTATCCCGATGCATGTATTTCTTATAAAATTCATTTTTTAAAAGAAATCAACTTAAAAATATTCCTGCTTTGCCTATTTCACTGAATTGTTTGGAGGACCGAATTATATGTGCATAGATAATGCGTGATTCATTTTCTAGTTGACAGAGCATTTTTTTACCCATGTGACCTCAATGAGATTTTACTCACGTGACCTCAATGAGACTTTGAGGGATGGATTATAATTTCTGTTCTATTGAGGAGGAAACTGGGGCACAGAGAGGTGAAGCGATTTGTCTCAGGTCACACATGTGGCATGTGGAGACAGAACTAGGATTCAAACCTGAATCTGTCTGATACTGTGGCATGGGCCCCTCTTTCTACAGCTTCAGGCTTTTTTAAACTGTCTCTGTGCCACTGTTGTCCTTAGGATAAAGATGGTGTGGGTACCATCCTGCATCTGAGCTCCCTCTCAGGAGGACCTTTGGTCTCTAGGCAAACATCTGGCCTCAAAAACCGCAGCCACATGGTCTGGGGTCTGTCCTCCCTCTTGAGACCCTCACCAACTCATCTCTGGGAGGTAGTACGGTGATAAGGATAGACCTTGAATATCAGACTCAGAGAGATCTGGATTTGAATCCCAGCTCTGTCCCTTACCAGCTGGTGACCTTGAGCAAGCCACTTCCTTGCTCTGCAAAATAATACCTAGTCTACACGTTGCTGAGGGCAAAGTGTATACAGTAAGCACTCCAAGAATGTTGACCCCTGCTCTTTTCCTTTTCCCCAAGTTTTCCTGACTTTAAGCAGGGGCCAGACTCAACCTGAAATCCTGTGCCAGGCACAATGCCCAATATAAAGTAGGTGCCCAGGAAAGTTTGTGGCTTGGCTTCTCATGGGTTAAATAACTGATGACAACAGGAAGAGTTACCACAACCTAACCGGGATGGCAGACTCCACTCAAATGCCAGGGTCCTCCTGAGCCCAAGAGATCACTGGGCCATCTTGAACTTGACCTTGAAGGCCGTGGGGAGCCACTGAAGGTTTAATCAAGAGAATGATATGGTTAGATAGGTCTCAGAAAGAACATGCTGTGTGAAGTTTGGCTTTGGAAAGGAGGTGGGGATACCTGCAATGAGGTTGTGGTGACTAGCTCAGGTGACGGATGGATGGGGCCCTCTGAGGTCCCTTCTCGTCTTATGATATACCCGGGAAACTGGAGGAAGCCAGAGAAGAGTGGGGTGGCTGGAATGGATTTTGGAAGATGCTAGGATTTTATAAGAGATTGACATAAAACACATCAGGCAGACAAGAATGTGTTTCATAAAGTAAAAAAAGGAAATTGCATACACCCACCATGATGCTCTCATGTCACAGTCACAGCCTTTCCGGTGCATACAACATCCCTGCCCCTTTGTATTCAGGGAACATTGACACAGGTCTCAAGTTAATTCCCAGCTCACCTGAATCACTTGGCAGAAACAAGTTTTCATGTCAACTCACAGACCGATCCGTGTAAGCCCTCTGACAAACACAGAGCATTATTGCAAAAGCAGGTAGCCAACAAGAGGGAAGGGCCAGCTCTTCTCTTTCTTGTTTGTCACAGTCACATCTGCTGACCTGCACCTGACATTCAGGATAATATCCCATATGCCAAACACTTCAGATTCAAGAGAGAAGCAGGAAGGGTAGGTGGGAATAGGGACAGTGTGAGAGAGGGAGGTTACCGTTTTATAACAAAAACAGCAGCTTACTATGTGCTGGGCACGTGCACTCATTCTTGTATCAATGTCTGACGTGGGTGCTGTTTTATAGATGCCTTTTATAGACGAAGGAATGCAGACCTAGGGAATTGAAGTATCTTATCCAAATTCACACAGCTGGTAAGTGGCAGCACTGGGGTTTGGGGCTTGTCTAGCTCTGAGGTCCACTGTGACAACCTTTTCTCATCACCAGACTTGATGAATACCAATACTTTCCTTTCTGTCCCCAAAGACACCGCTACTGATGATTTTAATGATGCCCACTTCACTTACTCATTCACAAAATGATTACTGAGTGCGTACTCTGTGCTTGGCAATGAGGAAAACGGATGGCAGGGGAAGGGCACGTGCAGAGAAGTTGGGAGGCAGACATGTGTGTGCGAGTGCCCAAGAGCCCTGGACTTGAAAGGTTAGATCCAGAGTAGATTAGCCTGGGTGGGTGGGGAGCAGTTTTGGGGAGTGAGGGGTCTATAAACAGTGGGCGGAGATGGGGGTGGGGCAGGAGTGCATGGAGAGAGCGGAGGAGTCTAGCTTCCTTATTTATTACCTCTGGGCTCTCCAGTGCAAGACTACCAGGCAGGAGTGACAAAATAAAAAGGGAAAGGAAAAAATGCCAGCTACAGCCAGAATAAAATCAGGGCAAATAGAATAAAACCTGACAGCCAAGTATAAATAAATATTCGTAAAAGAGTTAAAGGACAGATTAAAATAAAAACACCAAATGCAATTCTTACCCCTTGACAAATGCAGTGCGAATTGGGTTCTTTTAATCAAATGTTTGGCAGGTGTATGAATTATTTATAATTCAATACCGGGTGGTTAAATGGAAAATGGAAGATGTTCCCGTCGTCTTCTCAGAGCTTATCCGCCTCCCCCAATGAGTTCTCTCCCCGAGAGGCCGTGGGTGATGGCCCCTCCCCCACACCAGGTTTCCGGGCCTGGACGCTGAAGCTGGTAATCCTTGCCTTGCTCCGGGCGACGCCATTTGTCAACTTGCTCCCTTGTCACAAGCCTTCATGCTGCCCAGGGCCTTGTTCAGGGACGAGGCCCCTCAGAGCTAGGGACAGGAGGGGGACAGCTGTCCAGGTGTAGGGGAGCTGGGAGTCCAGGCAGCTGGGTTCTTGTCCCCCGCTTGCACAGACACCGAGCATGCTCTGTGTAAGTCTTTGCCCCTCCCTGGGCCCTTCTCCCTCACAGGAGCTTTCTGTTGCCATCCTTTCTTTGCCACCTCTATTTACAGAGGAGAAAACTGAGGCTCAGAGAGATGCCAGGATGTGCCTTGGGTCACACCCCTAGCACGAGCTCGAGTTGGGGTTGGAGCCCAGGCCTTCTGGATCCAATGAGAGTGCGATTCTGAGGGCGCTCACTGTCTGCATGACGGGGGCACCCCCTGACCTCTCTGATCCTCCACTTTCTGCTCTGTCCACTGTGCTAATGATAACGGCTACCCTCGAGGCTACTGTGAGGATTAAGAGTGGGTGGGGTCACGGAGCAGCGCCTGGCCTCAATGAGAGCCGGACATCGCTGGTGCACAGTAACAAGAAATCACAACTAGAAATCACCCTCAATGGTTCCAAATAAACTGAGACATATGGTCACCCCAAAATATGAGTTATTTAACTGGGAAATACGATAGCATAACAAAGATGGGATTTGACATCCTCTCCACCTGGCTTAGAATCTCAGCTCTGCCATTTGACCCGTTTGGTGACTTTGGGCAATTGATTCAATCTCAGTAAACCTGTTTCCTCATCTAGAAAAATGTAGACAGTAACAGTTCCTATTTTTCAGTGTTTTGGCAAGATGTATAGTACATGTATAGTACTATGCAGTTACCAGCCTATACTGTTCTTACGTAAATGGCAGCTAATGTGATAAATGGGTACTATAAATGGGTAAGTGAAACTTTTTACCTTATGGGAAAGAAATCATTAAATATATATAATAATTAAACAGATCAGTGTTCTCTCAAAAAAGAAAGAACTCCCCCTCATTTTACAGATGAAGAAACTGAGGCCCCCAAAAACAAAGTGACTTCCCCAAAGTCATTCTGTGGGTCAGGGGCAGGGAGTCTAGGTCTCTGGGGGCTCGTCAGGCCATGTGCTATTGACGCATGCATACACGTCCCCCAGAAACCCCCCTACCCTGACTCTGAATCGGATCCCGCCAATGGGACATTCTGCTCTGGCCTGCCCCCACACCCCATCTTTCTCCCTCCCTCTCCCTCCCTCTTCCTCTCTCTCTCTCTCTCTCTCTCACACACACAGGAGCCGAGAATCCACTGCAGCCAAGTGTGTTGACTGACTTCCCTGAGCAGCAGATGAATGAGTCCTCCCAGCTAACAAACGGCTGTCGGAAAGGTGGGAGAATGACGGTAATTAGTCCCCTTAATGCCGATTTCAGACTAATCTTTCACACTTAAGGAAATTGTTCCAATGATTTTCTTATTTTCAGGGGAGCTCGTTAAGTAAGAATTAGAAAAATAGATATGGTCGGAGATAAGAAAATGGATTTTGTGAGGACAAGCTGCCTAAACACACCGAGAGGGGGCCTGGCTGAGCCAGGTTGGAGCGACAGATCCAGGTGCTCTTGGGATGGGTGACAGCTGGATATTCCAGAGTCCCTGGGCAGGAAGATGACCCCTGGGCTAGAGGGTCCAGGGCCCATAGCCGAGCTCGGGGCCTCTGCAGACTCGGTGCTCCAGGCACACTGGGTGTATTTGATGGGCTTGGACTGAGCACATCTCTGCCAGACTCTGCACTCCTAAGCCTTGGCCAGGGGGAGGCTGCTCATCAAACAACTTTCCTCCACATCTGGAAAGAGAGAAGGCTTTCTTTTCTGAGATCCAGGGCCCACAACAGGGAATTCAAGCCTCAGTACCTTCTGAATACTCTGGGAAAGTTAAGGAATGTTTATTGATTGTGTGCTGTATGCAAGTTGCTGTGCTGGGGACTTTGCCACCATTTCACCCCATAGCCCCATGGGGTAGATGTGTCACCATTTTTATAGAGGTGGAGATGGAGGCTCAGAGGCAGGGCTGCGCCAGGCTCGGCCAGCCCTACTAGTTGTTTTCAGGTGTCACCTGTTCTGACTGGTCAGTGCCTGTGCTGTTCCAGTTGTTAAAGGTTTTGAATAGCGCCCTTGGTCATGTGACTTGACCAAGGTCACAGGGCTATAAGTTCCAATCTGCAGTTGGAACCCATGGCATCTCACACCAGGGCTTATACCATTTCTACCCTTCCAGGGTGCCTCTATGTCATGAGTCCCAGTAGAAAGGAGGCTTAAAGGGGATGACATGGAGCCAGAAGAAACTGTGTCCCCTGCGGAAAAGGGGTGGCTTCCCTAGGCAGGATAGTGGGAGGGAGAGCCTATTGGAGAAGGAAGGATATCCTAGTGTCTATCCTTCTGAAATGGGCACAGGTCATTTTTTTCCTCACTCCTGCATTCCCATCTTTGCTTTGGTGGTACCTGCCCCCTGACCCACCCATCACTTGCTCTTGTCTCTCCAAATCCTCCAGTGTCCCTGGTGGCCAGCCCTGATCACTGGCCTTCATTCCAAACAGTCTCGGATTTATCTCTTACCTTAGAACCCAGCAGGGACCCAGTGGTCCCTGCTTTCAGCTGCGATGCATTCTGGGAAGCTTAACCTTGCGTGTCCCATGAACTTCTGTGTGGGTATAGGCCAGGTCAGTGTCATCCACAGAAACTGCCAAGTGATTGGCCCTGGCAAGGAGAAGAACTGCTCTCTAACAGGCCAAGTGGGAAAATGTGACTTTGTGAAAATGTCAATATGACATTTCTCCTCGGGTCATGGGCCAGGTCGTATATTCAAGTCTCTTCCGCCCTCATACCTCCAATCACGATGGAAACCTCTGCTATGTAGAATTTGTGCGATGTTTGGAGAGAGCTCCTAGAACACTGGTTCTCAGCCAAGGGGTGATTTTGTTCCCCCACGAAGCACATTTGGCAATGTCTGACATTTTTGCTTGTCACAACTGGGGTGATGCTACTGGCATCTAGTGGGGGGAGGCCAGAGATGCTACTAAATATCTTACAGTGTCAAGGACAGTTCCCCCATCACAGAATTATCCAACCCAAGATGTCAACAGTGACACAGTTGACAAACCCTCCCAAGAGTCATTTGATCCGATGTTCCTATTTAACTTACCTAAGAGCTGGGGTGGGACCCTGCTCTTCTCACTGTGTCTACCCATGGGATTAAACAGTGGACAGGACATTAGAGCTCCAAGTCAAAGATTCTGGGTTCTGACACTTTTTGTTTTCCATTCAACAAACATATTTTGTGCTCCTCTTATGTGCCAGGCATTGTGCAAGGTGCTGGGTGCTCAGCCGTGGACAAGACAGATACAACCTCTGCCCACTTGGAACTCCCAGTATAGTGGACTTTGAGCTGGGTCCCCTTAGACTTGTCTTTTTCTCTCTCCAAGCCTCAGTTTTTTCATCTCTAAAATGGGCACGATGCTCCACGTCTCTCCCTGTGTTGTTGTGAAGCCTTCAGAAATTTAAATGTCAAATACAAACGCACGTCTTCAACTAATCTTTAAGTGGACTGCATGCCTCTCCTTCTCAGAGAGGGCTGGGCAGGTGATGGAGATCTCGTTTTCCATCAAGGAAACAGAAGGGGAGGAAACTAAGACGTTATTGAGCATTTACTGTATGCTTCTCACAGATCCTCCTATCAGCCCTGCAATGCAGGTGCTCTTTTACTCAAAGTACAAATGAGGAAACTGAGGCTCAGAAGGGAAGGAGACACGCCTAAGCTGGCCAAGTGGCGCTCCTGGGATTTGGACCCAGCTTTCCTGGCTCTTTCAGCTCTCTCCTTTTTGCCATCCCCAGGGCCTTTTAAGATGGTGCTGGGCAGGGAGTTGAAGTCTGAGCCTGACCGGACCTGGCCTTCAAGCCTTATTCCCCAGCATCCCCTGGGGTCCGGGTCTCACCCCATTAGCGCAGCTTTAAAAAGCACGGACCGACCGGGGCGCGTTATTGCCCACATAAATCAGGCGGCTCTGAGTACGGAACACCTTTAAACAAACAGCTGATGGGAGTGAAGTTCCAGGATCATTATTAATAGCTTTTCATTTCGGCGGCCGCTGTGCTGTGACATGCCTTCCCAGCAGAAGCCCTGCGCAGCCAGCCCCCATCCGCTGATCCCTCGAGTCCGCCAGTCAGAATGAATGACTGTACCTTTGTGTTAATTGTGGAGCCCAAGCCACATGCGGAATGCTAATAGGGCCACGTGGGAGGGGGCAGGTGCCAGTCTTGCCTGGCTGCTGGGCAGGGAAGGACCCCACCTCTGGCCCTCCTCCTCAGCAGCCAGCAGCGGGATCTTTCGAACATAGTTATCTGAGCGCCATCCTCCTCTGCTCAAGAAAGCCCCATGGTTCCGGTGGCCCAGGGCCAAGTCTGGACTCTTCAGGCCGCCATTCAGGGCCGTTCATGTCTCATCCAATCGCTCCAGCCTCCCTGCTTGCATCCTCATACCGCCAACCCTGTACTGCTCAAATGCCCCTTCATTCATTCATTCATTCGTTCATTCATTCATTCTTTACTGAGCCTCTGAAGGATGCAGGGGAGGAAGCTGTGAGCTGAAGACAGACGCGGTCCCTTGTCTCAATGGGTTTAACATCAAGCGGAAAACACAGATGGCTGCGGGCTCTGAGCCAGGCTGCCGGGTGCACAGCTCGGTTTGGCTCTTTATCCGTGTGTGACCTTGTGTGCAAGGTCTTAACTCTTCTGGGCCTCAGTTTCCTCCTCTGTAGAATGGGAATAATAATAGTATCTATCTCAAAGGGTTGTGTGAGGCATTAGATGGCTAAACATATACAAACACATCTAATATATTTACTATTACTTATTATTGATCATAAAGTACTCAATAACTGTTAGCTATTATTATCATTAATTCATGGCTTCATTAAAATGTACAATAAAGACCACAAAAGAAAGGTTCAGGGAGTAAAGAGAGCATCAAACAGGGGGGCTGGACCCATCTGGGGCTCTGAGAAGGGTTCCCTGAAGAAGTCTGATTTTCTCAGACTGGCGGGATGAGCGGGCGTTAAACTGAAGTGGTGAGGGCGGGGAGGGAGACAGACTCAAGTGGAGGGAACAGCATGGATAAAGGCCCTGAGGCTGGATGGGTTTCTGGAGCTGAGTAGCCTGAAAGGCAGCAGGAGGCTGGCCGTCTGGAGCGATGGGGAGGTAGGACCGAGATAAGGCTGGAGGAGCAGGCAGGGGCCAGACAACGCAGGGCCTCATGGGCCTTGTTAAGTTCGGAATTTCATCCTGACAGCGATGGGAAGCTGTCGCAAGCTTCTAAAGCTGAGGAGTAGCATGAACCTTATATTGTTTTTAAACTCACCCAGGCCCGTTAGGTGCGTGAAGCAGACTGCTCCCCCTCATGGTGCTGAGCTAATAAGAGGGAGCTGGGAGATGGAGATGAGTAATAATGTGGCCTGGACCAGCCTGGACCAGGGGAGAGGGCTGTCCCTGGAGACATGCAGGGGGTAGAATACTCAGGACACAGTAGGAAAGCGAGGTGGCCCCATTGGTGATGTGGGGAACAGAGGTTTGGGGACCATGAGGTCGGTTTACATGCTCTGGTGGTCATAGGCCTCTGAGTCTTTGCATGTGCTGTTCCTTCTCCCTGGAATACCCTTCCCCAGTCTTGTCTGATGGGGGGTTTTTCATTCATCACTCAAAACCAGACTCTAATGTCCCCTCCAATATATGAAGCCTGCAATGGCTATCCCAGATTTGGTCTCTCTCCCTTGTCTGTACCAACTTTTCTGTATTAACGTGTAACTTCATTAAAAGGTCTGATAAAGACCGCAAAAAAAAAAAAAGATACAGCATGCAAGAAGAGTGTCACAGGTCCTTCCCAGCACCCGCTACCTCACTGACTTCACAGCTCCTTCAATCTGCTTTGCTGTTTCCACCTCATTTCCCTGCATATCTTGGGGTGTCCGGGGCTTTGTCCTTAGGTTACTCCTCTTTTTCTGTCTGTACTCACTCCCTAGGTGACCACATACAATCTCAAGCCTTGAGACCTCACCGATTTGCCAATGACACCCAGTTTGTAGGTCCAACTCAGCTCTCTCCCCGAAACCCCAACTCCTATATCCGCTTGCCTGTTCAGCATCTCCCCTTGGATGTCTAAAATGCACTTCAAAGTCATCATGTCCAAAACCGAACTTCTCGCTTCTACATCCATCCCGCAACACACACAAATGATGATAAAATAAAATAAATCTAAAACTGCTCCTCTTCCAACGTTCCCTGTTTCAGTAACTGGCAGCTCCATTACTCCAGCGGCTTCCGCCAAAACCCTTGGAGTCATTTTTGACTTCGCTCTATCTCACATCCCACATCAGATCCATCAGCAAACCCCGCCAGCTCCGACTTAAAATAGACCCAGAATCTGACCATTCTCACCACCTTCGTTGTTAACAACCTGGTCCACACCACCATCATCTCTCACCTGGGTGATTGCAGCAGCCTCCTCGCTGGTCTCCCCCTATAGAATATCCTCAATGACGGTGGTGAAACATAAATCAGATCATAACACGCCTCCTCTCAAAATTCCTTTGGCTTCTCGTCTCACTCGGAGTAAAATGGCTCATAAGATCCAGCGTGATCTGTCTGGCTTCTCGTTACTTCTCTGACCTCTTCCTACCATCGCTCCCGCCCCCCTCATTCCAGCCACACTGGCGTTCCGGCTGTTCTGTAAATATAACAGGCATGTTCCCATCTCAGGGTCTCTGCATTGCTGGTCCTCTTGTCTCTGATATCTGCCTGGCTTGCTTGCTCCCTTCCTTTGGAGGTTGGCTCGAATGGCTGAGCCCAGTGAGGCTTTCCCTGACAACCTAAGACAGAACAGCTCCCCTGCCCTCCAGATCCTCCCTATCGCCTCTCCCTTTCCCCCGACAGAACTTATCATTGTCTGATCGATCATAAATCTACTTATTTATTATTGCCTCCTTGCCCCTTAATGGAAGCTCTATGTGAAGGGGCTCGTCTTGTGCTCAGTGCTGTATTATCAACACTTAGAACAGTGCTTGGCATATAATAGGTGCTCAGTGGCTATTTCTTGAATGACAGAAATCATTATTTTAAAGTATCTGTCTACTTGTTTGTCTATTTCTCTGCCTCCCCCAGTAGACAGTGGACAGCAACTGGATCCAATTCTCCACGTTTTCTGGTGTCCAACCCAAAGCTCACACAGAGGGGTGCTCATTAAATGTTTGAATAAACAAATGAATAAATGATAGGATTTCCAGATGGGTTGCCTGGGGTGGTGTGAGGGAGGGGGTAGTGAGATAGACAGAGTAGCCTCCTGGAGCCCCCCTGCCTCTCCCTGGGGACCTGGCGCTACCTTGGAGGGAAGGAGACTGGAAACCTGACTCAAGGATTCTCCAGAGAGACCAGAAGCGACAGGGATGGAGATTAGGAGCTGGTGCTAGAAGGATCTGGAAGGATAGGGTTCCTTTGGGGCTAATCTTTGGATTTAGAATTCTGTCTGAGGTTAAGAAATCTGAAGTTTTGGAACACGTCAAAGGTTTAGGGTTAGGATTTGAATTAAGGCTTGGGGTTTGAGGGAGATGTTGAAGTTTTGGGTTTAAGGTTAAGATTCAGGGTTTCTGGTTAGGGCTGAGTTTGGGAATTGGGCCTGATGCTTGTGGCTGACTGGTTTTGAGAATGGATCAGAGGATGGGAACTTTGGTAAGAAAATGGGATCAAGTGGAGGGTGGCATCAGGGGCCTAACCTGAGGACATTCACTAGGTTTTAAAAGCTTCTCTGCCAGGACATCATAAGACAGAAACTCACATTGTATAGCAAAGTTCTAGAACATTCATCCTCCACCAGGGGCAATCTTGCCCCCAGGGCATATTGGCAATTTCTGGACTCATTTTTGGTTGTTGCACCTGGAGGAGGGGACGTCTTGGCATCCAGTGAGGAGAGACCAGGCGTGCTGCTCAACAGCCTGTAATGCACAGAAGAACCCTCCACAGCGAAGAATTATCTGGTCCCAAATATCAGTAGTTGAGGTTGAGACACCTTGTGCTACAGAATTTATCCATTCTCTGAGGGATTAGCCAAGGGCTAATCCAGGTGGGCCGGGGCTCAGGATGTGAGTGTTCGGGGCTGAGGGCCGGTGTGATGGGGCCTGAGTTAGAGAGTGACGCGCCGGCGCCCTGTGTCCCCTCCCCTGGATTTGGCTTCTTGCTGCTATGTCTGGCTCTGGCAGACTTAACACGAGAGAAGGAAGGTGAGGAGGGAGATGGGATTCACAATGGTGGAGCAGAGGGATAGGCAGAGAGCTGTAGAGAGACGGCATCTGAAGAGGCCCGTGTCTGAGGCAACCTCTGTAACTCGTGTGAGTGCCTTGTTCGAGACAGAATCATCCTCATCATCATAATAGTAATAATAATAATAATAATGATAATAGTAGTAGCTAACACTTGCAGGGCACGTACTCTGAGCCACTCTATGTGCTTTACATCTGTTAACTCATTTTACATCTTCTCACCAAACCTATGTGGTAGGTACTATTGTTAATGCCCATTTTCTAGATGAGAAATTGAGGCACAGAGAGGTTAAGTAAGCCGTCTAAGTTCCCACAGCTCTAAGTGGCAGAGCTGGCTCCAGAGTTTGCTCTTAAAGGCTCAGGGCTTGCATTTGTAGTAGAGGGGCTCAGAATGGGGGGGGGTCCCCTGACTTCCTGTGTTGCTTTCTTCTTCTCCACCTGCATATGTGATATCTGATCACACCCTCTCACAGGTCCCCTGAGACAGGTGCTATTATTATTGCCCTGTTCCAGCAATGAAGCAGCCAAGACTCGAAGAGGCTCAGTACATCTCAACATCCCCAGGTCTGCCCAACATCAGGGCCACTCTGCCTTTCTACGGGACAGTTTGGGGTCCATCTCTGCGCAGCCGCATTTGATCTTCACAAACAAGGCTCAGGCTGCCGGGCTCCTCCTCCTCAGCACTACTGACATTTTGGACTGAATAATTCTCTGTGTGGGGGGGTCTGTCCTGTACATTGTAGGATGTCTAGGAGTGTCCCTGGCCTCCACCTGCTAGATGCCAGTAGTAACCCCCTCTCGACTGACAATCCAAACTGCCTTCAGACACTGTCTAATGTCCCCCTGGGGGCCCAAACCATCCCTGCAGCATCACCACCATTAAGAAGAACTACCCCAGGGAAGAGGCGAGGAGGATCCTCCTACGATACAGACCATCATGGGAACTAACCTGGAGAGGGGTGTTGCCTTGCCCAAGGTCACTCAGTTAGGGGCAGGACTGTGCACTCTGGCCAAGAGGAAGGTCCTGCTGGAGCCCTGCTCCTTCTGTGCGAGTGTTCAGTGCCAAATGTGACAGAAGCCAGCCCAGGCTGCCTGTCCCCCCTCAAGGACAGGTCCCACTGGGGCAGCCTGTCCTTGCCCGAGCTCTCTGCTGTCCAGCTGAGCTGAGGTGCCACTCACCCTGCTCCAAGCTTTGGTGCCATGAAAATAGTTTAGGCTTTGATATAACATAGGCCAGATTTCAAACCCCACTCTGCCACATCTGTACTGGGGGACCCCAGGCAACACTGAACATCTCTGACCCTCTGTTTCCCCATCTAAAAAAATAGGCAGTTTGGATGAGAGTCTTTCAAAGAAAGAAATCTTTCTGGTTTTTAAAACATCTTTTTGGTCTAAAAAAAATGTTTTGGTTTTTTTCTGATGGTCTGAAAAGATAAAATGTCTTGTGTTTTAGTC
>NW_017731381.1:5369892-5375109 GCF_001890085.2 Hipposideros armiger
ATGAGGAAACTGAGGCCCACGGAGAAGAGGGACTCCAGGAATTGGCTGTTTCTCCCAAATTCCTCAAGGGCCAGGACCATGCTTGGTCCACTGTGCCCGCTCTGTGGCTAGCACCGACCCGACTCTGAGCACTCAGGAACAGGGCTAGTTCCTGAGACAGGAGTTCTAGGACACATCCTCCACTCCCTGTTCAGCCAGACTGTGGGAGGGACCCTCTAAGACCCTCTAACAAAGTGTCTTGGTCCCCTTTCATCAAGGGGATGCAGAAATTGGCCTCACCTTTCACAGACAGGAAGAGAATATTCATGCCAGGAGCCTTCATTGGAGCAGAAAAAGGGCAGGTGAGGCCTGTGAGAGGCACCTCAGAGCCCTGCATCCTTCTCCCTGCAGAGGCTGCCTCTGTGTGCAACGTCCCTGGGCCCCTCCTTCGCCAAATGTGGCACCCCAGTGGTCTCTATAAAAAGCATTTTTGTTTCAACAACATCCCATGCTCTCCTTACTCAGAAAGAGGCCAGTTTGACAGGCAGCTGGCTGGACTCTAGCTCTGTAAAAAACCAATTCTGAAAGCCCATCTTCTATCTTGCTTGAGCTCCCCTGCTGTCCACGCCTATGTCCCTGAGTCCCTCATCAATTTTATTTGACAAACCCTTCTATAGGGTTTACGAGTTGTCAGGCACTGTTTTAAGCATGCTCCATATATTAGCTCGTATGATCATCATCACAGCCCTGGAGAGCAAGTTCTGTGATCATCAGCCCCCTTTTACAGATGGCAAAACTGAGGTGCTTAAGCAACTTGGGCGAAGTCAGGCATCGAGGGAGGGGCAGCACAGGGACTGAAGCCCAGGCAGTCTGGCTGGAGAATCCAAGCTCTGGCTACTGTCCTAATTCCTACCGATGGAAGACGGCCTGGCCTGAGTCCTGCTTGATGGCCAGCAGACTCATACACATCCAACTTATATTGCTTCATCTTCTTATATCAGGAACCCCTCAAGTGCTTTCTCTGAAGCTCATGCACCCTCTGTCTGTATCTTCTCAGTAGGGGGATGGGGGACAGGCAGGTACAGAGCAGGCAGCTGCAGGCAGCTGGGGGCATTGCTGATACGCGATAGTCACAGGTAAATGCTGGCCCTCACAGCCCAACATTCCGCTCTGCCTGTACAGCGGGGCGGGCACCTTCATTAATTCAGTACCTCCTCTGAGCAGGGCACTGTATGCCCATGACCTCACTTGCTCCCAGTAACAGCTCAGAAAGGGAGGTCTTACTCTTCCCATATGACAGATGAGGAAACGGAGGTTCAGAAAGTCAGAGGGACTTGCCCAAGGACACCCAGCCAATATGTATCAGGTGATTGGCGCTCAGATCTGTCTGCCTCTGTCTGTCATTAGTATAAAACGTGGTTCCTGCAACTCCAGGGATCACCCAAGAGACAAGACAAGTAACAAGGGATCATGAAGGACTGACAGGGGGTGCTCAGACTTAATGGATGGAACAGCTCAGCCCAGGTGGGCGAAGGTCCGCAGGTAGGAACGGACCTGGGAGGGATGGCTTAGCTGGAGCAGGTGTGTGTTGGGGATTGGCGGGCGACCATGTCTGATGACGGGGCCTCAAATGCCAAGCAGATGGTTTAGAGTGGATGGGTGAGGCCACGGGGAACCATTGCTGGCTCAGAAGCCTCTTTCCCTCCCTCCAGAGGCAGCCTCCCTCACGCAGCAGAGCAATTTCCTAAAGCATTTTCCCTAATTTGTGATTGTTTTCCTAACCCAGAAGCAGCCAGAGCCTCCAGCCCACGAGGGAGGGGGGTGAGCAGAGCTGAGCTGCCAAAAGCTGCGGGTCTCCGCCCCCATCCAGTCCTCTTGGGGACCTGCCATCCCCAAAGCCCCCACCCCCCCAGGGTAGAGAGCAGGCTGTGGGGAGGGTCTTGTGGGGTGACTGAGTTGATGTGGAAACCCAGGGATGGCGTTAGAGCTGGAGCCACTGCCTGCTGGTTGGCAGCCTCTGAAGGAGAGTGAGGGTCGGTCTCTGGGATGCAGGTGGCATGAGGGCTCTGCCAGGGGGCCAGGAGCACTGCAAGGGGGGAGCAGGGCTCCATGAGGGGACTGGACTCAGAGAGGAGGTGAGTTTCAGGGAGGAAACAGAATTCCGTTAGGAAGAGGGGCTCTAGAAAGGGAGTGTATGCCAGAATTGGCCAGACTGGGGCCCGGGGCTTCAGGAAGGGATGGTGTTCAGTGCGGGGACTTGGGGCTTCAGGAGGGGTGGGGGCCCCGCAGGGGGCTAGGGATCTTGTAAAGGGGAGCAAGAGTTCTTTTGGGGGTTCTGGGAGAATGGAGTCTCCCTGCCATGAGAGGACAGGGCCTCCACAAGGATGGGGGGCTCCGAGAAGAGGTGGGGACTCTGAAAGAGGGTGGTTGTGGCCAGAGGCTCAGTTGGGGCCTGGGATTTGTGAGGAGAATGGGGGTCTTGAGGGGACAAAGGCCCAGAGGAGAGAACAGGGGCTCAGTGAGGCGATCCAGGCTGAATGGAGGAGGCAGAGTCTCTGGGCAGGGGGTGTCAGGTCTGTGTAAGAGGATAGGGGCTCACAGGGGAATGTCGGCTTATGAAGGGATGGGGGTTGAGTGAGGGGAACTCTCCTTCTAAGGGTTGTTTTGAGAATGAAGTGCAGCTATTTCGTCCCAACCCATCACCTAGATGCCCTCTTTAGACCTGGCTCATCCTAGCCACAGGCTTGTCTCCTTGGCCCCCACAGTCGCCTTACCCTAAAGGTGCCCTCACCTTGGTCCTCTGCTCCTCCACTCACACACCGCCACCTTTCTTCAAGACTAAGCCCTGAGTCCTTCTCCACTAACTACTCCATAAATGCCCGCATCTGCACCCATTCCCTTTAAGTCACCTCTATAGATTTTGTATCCCGCTCCAGCCCAAACACATTATTACGTAGGTACTCCAGACACCAGAGATGATCAATAAGGTAGTTCACCCTCCAAGCTACCTCAGTCCCACCAGCTGCAAGGGCAGCCCACCTCCTCTGCTCTGGCCTGGGAATAGAAGACGGGCAGATCTGCAAGGCCACCTTCTATCAGATTACCTGTCATTGCTTTAGAGACGTCAAGTCTCCTCTCAAATTTCTCTCTTTCAGGTAAAATAATCCCGGTCCCTCCCGTTGGCTTTTCAAATGACTATATTTGGTAATCAGGCATCTCCAAATGCTTGCGGCAAGATTTCACCAGAGCCCGGTGTATTGTAGGCTCACAAAAATGTATCTTGGGTGGATAATAATAAGTTGGTGGATTCGTGGATGAATGAGAATGCAGAGATGGGCAGCGAGAAAAGAAGGGCGTTAGTACATGGTGGTAGATGATGGATAGATGGAAGGGCGGTGGGGGGTGAAGGAAGGGTGGACTGTGGCAGATGAATGTTTAAATGAAGGTGGGTGGTTAGCAGGATGATGGATGGATGGACGAATGGATGGCTTAGACAGGATGCCGGACAGATGAATGATCTCAACCGGCATCTCAAGTTTTCCCCATATGTCCTAAGTATAGGCTCCCCTAACTTGGTTAATGGCACCCCCGTTCTTCCAGACACCCAGGCTTGAGACCTGATCACATTTCACTTCTCCCTTTACCTCGTCTCCCACAACCAGCAAGCGCTGAGTCCTGCTGATCCTAGTCCCTCAGTGCCTTTTTCCCTCTAACCCCTGTTCTCCACGATCTCATTCAAGTCCCAACCCCACTTGTCTCAGGGACAATTTCGGCTGCTCTTGCTCCCGGCTTCCTTTCTCTTTCCTTCAAGTCAATCCTAACCCAATGCCATCAGCATTGCTCTTTCTAAAGCATGCAACCTTCAATAGCTCCCCAGTGCCTGCATTCCTCAGGGAGGACCTCCACATCTCTGCATCCAGCTGAACACCCCCTTTCTGGTCCCCTCTCATTCCTCTGCTTTCCACACTCGGTGCTCTGGTCAAACCAGGCAACTGGCTGTCACCTCAGACATTCACCAAGCTTCCTGCACTTGGCTCATGCTGTCCCCAGCATCTGGAATGCCCTCCCTGGTCACCTAGACATCCTAGATGCCATCCTAGACATCAATGTACAGCTCAAACGCTACCTCTCCAATGAAACCTTCCGATCCCTTCAACCAGATATAATCAAGTGAGCTGCCTCATCAAGATACACTTATTGGGTACCTACTATGTGCCCAGCCAGCTAAAGGGCCCTGAGCGTGGAAGAGGGAGGATACAAGGTGAGAAAGATACATACAATATTTGCCTTCAGAGAGACTGCCTGCTATGGAGGTGCATGCGAGTACGCACGTGCACGCACACACATGCAGAATTCAAAGGAAAAAATAAAGGCAAATAGTGTAATAGCAGTTAACACGTATGGAGTGTTACTACGAGACAGGCACTGTNTTCTCAGGACCTCTGTGCATTCACCTGTAAAATGGGGCTGGGGTGAGTAAGGGTTCACACAAGACCAGGTATGATCTTAGAAGGAGGCAGCTCTACAGCATTCTATCAACCCCGCAAGGCAACACATCACTTTCCAACTCCCACGGAAAACAGAACTGTGTGTCCTAGTTCTCCTCCCGGTGTGGCCCTCGTTAAGTCCCTTCGTCCTCTGCGCCTCAGATTACAAAAGGAGGGGATTTCTGGTTTCTAAGTTCTGGTTCAGCTCTGCAGGCCTGAGTTCTAGGATTCTATAATTAGGCCACCTCCTCTTTTTCCCTCCAACCCAAGGAAGGGGCTGACACCTCAGAAACGGAGGTGAGGAGGGGCCAGAGCTTCCTGGGCTGGGTAGGAGGGGGCACCGAGAGGAGGAGCCGTCCTAGCTTGAGTGTGAGAGACGAGTTAACAGCTCAATTGTTATTTCAATTACACGGATTATTTGAAAACAATGTTATGAGTTTCATCACTGACAACTCCGGGAAATGGCTGCTATGGCAACCAGGGAAAAGAATGGGCCTGACCAGCCAATCAGAAGTTCCAGCCAAGCCCCCAGTTTATACAAACTCTCTCTCCTCCGTGGGGGCCACTCCCATCCTCTGCTGTGGTGGGGAGGCTTGGAAGGAGGAGAAACAGAGACAGGCAGGTGGAAGGACTACTTGGTAAAAAGGAAGAGGACAATGAGGAAACTGAGGCCCACGGAGAAGAGGGACTCCAGGAATTGGCTGTTTCTCCCAAATTCCTCAAGGGCCAGGACCATGCTTGGTCCACTGTG
>NW_017731381.1:5379684-5478739 GCF_001890085.2 Hipposideros armiger
CTAAGTGCTTTCCTTCTACCAAATCATTGAATCCTCTTAGCAAACCTGAGATAGGAACAGATGAGGAAACTGAGGCACAGGTTGGGGCAGCTTATCTAAGGTCACTCCGCTGGTAAGTGGCAGAGCGAGGGCGGGGACCTTGCAGTCTTGCTCCTGGGTCTGTGCTCTCCGCGGCCCACAGCAGTGCAGTATAAATAGGTTTGTGGAAGGAGGGTGGACAGAGAAACTCATGACAAGGCCCTTCCAGATCCCCCCTCCCCCGCCATGCTGTCCTCTCCCCCTCTGGCAGCCGAGTCCCCTTCCCTTCAAGCCCAGGTGAGAGGAGCATTTGAAACATGGAAATGAGAATAGTCTACTCTAGGGGCTGAGAACTTAGTCTGCCAGGGAAACGCTGTAGGGGCCTGGGCAAGCTCTCTTCTCCCCCTGGGCCTCAGATATAAATGTATCTATTGATGGCTGGGCCCATCAACCCCCAAAGGCCTTTTCAACTCTAAAATGCATAATCCTAAACATAGCTACTTGGATGACAGAAGACAGAGAAGCCCAGAGCCTCTTGGCCTCGGGGCCTGGCTGCACCTTCCAAGAACTCCCTGTTGTCTGCGAATACCCGATTTCAGCCCCCGGTTCCTGTGGGCCCCATTGTGAGGCTCAGTCCTACGTCTGTCTGGTCACCTGAATCTGTCGGGCTCGTCACTGCCCATCATCTTGTCTGCCCACTGACCTGGATACATCTGCCTCGGTTACCCATCCATCAGCCTGCCTGAGCCCATCCACCTCGTGTCCCCTGCCTGTCTGGTGTCTGTCACTCTGCCCATCACACACACAGAGTCCCCATCCCTGGTCCCCTACTTTGCAAGCACCACAGTGACAACAGACAAATAGGGTGGGGCCCTTCCTTTTCTTGTTTACAGAGAAGCCCAGTCTTAACATCAGAACCTGCTTTCCAGGAGCCAAAGTAATTCTCTGCCATCGGCATCCTCTGTCTTCCCCAGGGACCCTCCAGCCCTCTCCTCCCTGGGCCCAAGGGTTTCTGCTTGAGGAATCTGGTCAGGGTCACATGCCTCCTGCCAAAAAACGCCCAAGTGGTCCCCGAGGAAATCATCAGACAAGAGCGTGGAGATGTGTGTACAAGGATGTTCATTGCAGAATTGTTTGTAATCGCAAAGGGTTGGAAACAGCCCAAATGTCCAACAGTGGGGGCTGGTTAAATGAATTATGGTCCAGCCACACAATGGAGAACCAGGCAGCTCTTAAAAAATGATGAGGTAGATGTATATTTATTGAAATGGCAAGACATTCACAATATATTATCGAGTGAAAAAAAAAGCAGGTTACAAAGGCATATATATAAAGCAAGATGCCATTTTTATTTTTTTAAAATCTATATACGTCAAGAAGGATATGCACTGAAATGGTAGCCAAGTGGTGGTGGGATTATGGCTAATTAAAAATGCTTTCATATATAAAAAGACACTTCCAGATATATGCATACGTATAAATTTGCACACACATACACACATACGTAGTCACTCTGGATTGAATACTTCCTACGAGCCCAGCGCCGGCGCTAAGCCCTTTGTCTCTGTAACCTCATTTACTCTTTCCTGCCACCCGACAAGGGAGGTTCATTAAAACCATTTAACAGATGAGGAAACAGAGGCTCACTGGCCTAGGGAGCAGCAGAGCCAGGGTTTCAACTTGTCTCTCCCTGACTGCAGAGATCGCACTCTTAATCAGTAGGTCGTCACATTTCTCATTTTGTTTATCTGTAACTTGCCTATTTTAAAACATAACATATTTACTTGGTGATAAAGATGACAAAAGTTAATAAGACAAGGGGGAAAATAAGGCAGGTGAACTATACACAGTAACATGTCCCCAACCTCCAGGATGTTTGGCAGCTTTTCAGCAGGGTTTCTCCACGGGCCCATCCTGGATATTGGGCTGAGCCAGTCTGCTGGGGAGGGGCCGGGAAACCCTGGGAAGGATTGGGCCTTAAGGATTACAGGCTTCAATGCTGCTTGGCCTGAGACCGCCCCCTGCCTTTCTCAAGCCCAAATTTAATTCAGTGAGCATGCTTGTCTTGTGCCATATGCTGTGCTCATCGCTGGGGAGGCCGACATGAAAAAACCTAGTGCTGACCTTCAGGGTTTTCTCACCCGGAGCTGGGTTTCTCAACCCCCACGCTATCCACAGTTTGAGCTGCATAATTCTTAGTTGTAGGGACTGTCCTGTTCATTGTAGGAGGCTTAGCAGCAGCCCTGGCCTCTACTCACTACTAGACGCCAGTGGCAGCCTCCTACCCACCCGTGACAACCAGAAATGTCTCTAGAAATTGCAAGACATCCCCTAGGGGGCAAAATTGCCACTGGTTGAGAACCACGGATCTAGTGTGGATGACACAAGGCAGGCAGTAAAAAAAACAAAAAAACAAACAAAAATGAAAACTAAACTAATTTCTATGGGGCTGAGTAGAGATGGGAGTCCTATGTGCCTGAATGGGTCAGAGACGGCTTCCTGAGATGCACCTGTCCTTGAAATTCACAGGTCCCTCAAGGTTCTTTTCACTCTCAGGCTTAGCCTGGGTGATCTCATTCATCCTGTGGCTTCCAAGATCTATTTCCAGCCTAGAACTCTGAGAGTAGGCCCAGTCATGTCTGCACAACTGCCCAAAGGGCACCCCCAACTGCAGGTCCCACCAGCATCTCATGTGCACTCTGCCCACAGCTGGTGTCCACCTCTTCTTTGAAAGCCCTGCTCCTCGCACAAGCCACACAGCCTCCCAAGTTAGAAACAGGGACTCTCCCTGCCTCCCATGTCCATGAAGTCTCCCAGCCCTGCCTGTTCTACTCACAAGTTCTCCTCTACTGCCCAGGCCCAGCCACCAGCCGTGCTGGACCCCGCCTTCCCCACCAACCTATTGTCCACCCGGCCGCAGGGGGAGGTGTCTGAAAGCAAATGGCGCCATGCCTCTCCCCTGATGAACACCTTCCAGTGGTCCCACTGCTCTCAGGATGAAGTCCAAGCTCCTCCTGTAGCCTTCAAGACCCACAGGACCTGGCTTCCGCCCACCTCGCTGGCCTCATTTCCTGTAACTCCCATGCCCACACCCACAACCCAGGCTCCACATGTGCCACTTCAGCCAATTGAACTTGCAGTTCCTCTAATATTCTCTTCACCTCCAAGGCCTTGGTACCCTGCGCCCCTTGGCTTGGGGCCTCCTTTTCCTGTTCCCACCCCAACCCCTTTCTTCGCTAGCTAGTTGCCACTCAAACCTGTAGGTCTCTGTTTAAAATTCACTTCCTCCTGGAAGCCTCGGCTGCCCACCCCTCCATTGGCTCTTATCATGGCTTATGAGAATTGTTTGATTGTCTCCTTCCTGGGACCACCAGGCTTTTCTCTGCTGGGATCCTGTCTGCTTGGTCACCATTGTTTCTGTAACCTTTAGCACGATGCTGAGCACATAGCAAACACTTCATATGTATGTGTAACTCTGTATTTTAAACTGGATAGCAAGTAGATGGATGGTCAGACAGACAGACGGATGGGTGGATGCAAGCAATAGGTACCATTTGGGTTGAGTCTTGAATGCGTTGAAAAGCTCTCCAGGGGAATGGCATTCAGGTAGAAGGGAGTGTGGGGTTGGAGGCACAGTGGGAGATAAAGGAGGATGCAGACGGATTACAAGGACCTTGAATGTCACGGTGCAGAGTCTGGACTTAATTCAGTAGGCGATGGGGAGCCATGGAAGGGTTTTAATCAAGCAAGTGACATGATCCCACCTGCGTGAGAGAAAGAGCGCTTTGGCTGCAGCAGGGTTTGCGGTGGGGAGGGGACCAGAGGCTGGGAGGCCAGGAAGGAGGCTGCCACAAAGCTTTAGGGACAGCCACGGAGGTCTGAGCCAGAGCAGGGATCATGGGATGGAGGGGAGGGGACAAAAGTAGAGGCCAAGGGTGAAATGAATCTGGGGGAATCTAGAACATGTTCTAGCACCCCAGTCACATGCAAGAAAAACCAAACAGAGGAACAGACGCTTCAGGTCTTTGGGAACCAAGGGACACAAAGGGACAATAACAATAGCCATACCGCTTCATTTATGGAGTGTCCTGTGTGCCAGGCACTGTGCTAAGCACCACACATACTCATGCACATTTCATCTTCACAACAACCCGATAAAGTAGGTGTTATTTTTTTCCGCTGCATTTCACAGAGGAGGAAACTGAGGCTCAGAGAGGCGAAGTACCTTGCCCGAAGTCACATAGCCTTCGAGTCACAAATCT
Organism: Hipposideros armiger; assembly: GCF_001890085.2. Lineage (NCBI taxonomy): Eukaryota > Metazoa > Chordata > Mammalia > Chiroptera > Hipposideridae > Hipposideros > Hipposideros armiger. The sequence continues at coordinate 5,383,965 of NW_017731381.1, forward strand.
GGGCTGGTCTGACCCCAGTGCTCATGCTTTAAATCAGCTGTTCATCTTACACAAAGGAGGGAGCTGGTAGCAAGTGGATGGCTGAAGACTCCTGGGTCTGATGAGGAAGCAGGAAGTTCCCAGCCTAGTCCCAGTGGGATAGCAGAAAGAGGCCTGCTGATGGGAGCACAGAAGGAAATAGAGGGGAAGAGGGGAATCCCTCTAGGTCCCTGCACCTCATGTGTTCAGACCCAGACTCACCTATTCAGAAAGGTGTGTCCCTGCTGTAAGAGAACTGGGCTAAGGAGTGAACTGTGTGTAGATCCTCAACCCCAGTTGGGCTGCCTTTGTGGGAATTAAAGAAAGGCATCCTCCTCTGGGGGCAGTAGCCCCACAGGCCCATGGCTGAGCATATGAAGGCTTTTTTTGCAAATTAGAGAAAGGTGCCCTTTCCTCCAGGACACAGCCTGGCTTTAGAGCACCTGATTTGTGGAGTGGAGCTTAAGGTGGATTTCAGGTCCTACTCTCCTCCTGCACTGAGTCCCCTTGGACAGTCAGCAACCTGCCTAACTGTACATGCCAACCATGCCTCCAGCCCCCCTGTCCTGTACCCGTTTCCCAGGAGCCGCTCTGCCCCATCTTCAACGAGACAAATGTTTCCTCTGGCAGATACACAGAGCTCAAACCATTCCACAGACATGAGTTTCTTGTTAGTCCTTGCTTCTGCCATAAAAGACGATTATGCCCATCGCTCTGTTGAAAAAGTTGAGGTCAGAGCCTTTCCTGATGGTGGGAAAAAAAAAATCTAGGCTTTCTTTAGAGAGACCTGTATCAAAAGCACAAGGTTCCAGGAAGCAGAGGCCTATAGTCAAGAGCTCCATCTTAAGGGCACTCTGAGAAGTCCAGGGGGGTGGAGGGTGTGCCCACCCTCGCTGGGGGCACGAGGCTTCTCTCCCTGAGCCTGGCCTGAGGCCTGGGTCTCCTCTCAGCCTGACAGGGGTGATTCTCCTTCTTGTTCTTTTGGGTTAGCTCCAGGATGGGATGGGGGAAAGCCCCCAGCCCTGAGGCCCCAGCCCAAGCCCCCTCCTTAGGGTCTCCTCTTCCTCAGGAGCCGTCTGACCCCATCCTCAGTTCCCACCCCCTCCCGAGCTGAGCTGCACAGGCTGCCGCCTGAGTTATATAAACAGGAATCATCTCTCTCTCTCAGAATACCTGAGGCTGCATTTCAGAATGGAGCTCCCTGATGGAAGAAAAAAAGGGGGGGGGGGAGACACAGAGAGAGGAGAGGAGATTTAATTGGCTGACTCCTGTCGCCCATGTGGTAAATAACGGACTGCTCCAAACTTTGCTAACTCGGAGGAGACTGGCTCTCCCGGGGACCCTGCCCAGCGTCAGCCCAGCCCCCTCTCGGTGGGCTTCGGAACGCAGCCCTCCTGCAAAGGCCTCAGAAAAATCAGAGCCTCGGGAAGCAGAGCGGCCAGAGAACTGGGAATCCTGCCTCCAGGCACAATTATTCCAGACCCCCAGAAACGTCCCGAGATCACAGCCACCCCTCCACACACACACATGTTGTAGCAGGGCAGTGACTTGCCCGGGGTCACACCCCACCTTTAGGGGCCATGCTGCGTCCTCAGTGTCATTATTTAGGTTTCTCCACCAAAGACATTTCGACAGCTTCCCCTGGCCCTGGCCCCTGGGAGCGTTGGGGGTCTAAGATAGACACCTCCTCCTGCACTGAAGCAGGCGTCTCACTCTGCTTGCAGTGGGAAAGAAACTGCTCCAATTCCCCTCTGATTTGCTCAACTTATAAGGAGAAAGGGGAGGCCTGGAAGTCAGGACACCTGGGTTCCCATTCCAACCCTAGATATAGCTTATTGAGTGACCCAGGCCTCTTTCGGATACTTTAACATGGAAAAGAGGGATGCCCAGGAGGTCACTAATGTGCTCCATCAGGCGCCTCCAGGAGCCAGCTGAGGGCCAATCAGGGGGGCCAGCTGCCCCCAGGTTGAGAGAGACGTGGCTGGCTTTGCCCAGGGGGGCTGGCAGGGGTGGTCCCAGAAGGGCATGCACACACCCCCAGGAAGCAGTGTTTAAATGTCCACAATGGCCTTCCCTTCCAGAGGAACCGAAGAAGAGCATCCCAGACACTGGGAATTGGAGAGAAAGAAACAGGGGTGGGGTGGAGAAGTGGCTGGAGCAGGGACAGGGGTAAGGAAGAGGTGATTGCTGCAGAGAGAAACTGAGGCAGGCAGGATGGAAGGTGGGTGGAGGAGGAAATGGTCATAGATGGGCCTAGACAAAGGATGCGATTGTGGATACAGAGGCCAAAGTCCAAAAAGGGCTGTAGAATAGGAATAATGAAAGGGGACAGAGTGGGCATTGACAGACAAGTTTAGGGGGAACTAAGGAGGGACAGAGGGCATAGTGGTTAGGGAGTAGCCATAGGCTACAAGGCCATGGTGAGGTGGAGACAGGGTAACGGCGCTGACTAGTGGGGTAAGAAGATTGGATCCAGAACCCCGCTGGAGGTGTCCACAGAGGGCTGGCAGCTACCCAAACCCTCGAATGCGCCACTGCCTGTGCTGGGGGCACGATGACCAGCCCCAGGGACCCGGAAACAGTTTGACTCAGACCCACGGAAAACGGAGTTGGCTCGCCCAACCCCTGGACAAGAGTGGTGGGAGAGAAGGCAAGAGGCTTCCCGGAAGCATGAGGGTTGGAAGCGTTCCGCCGGCTTCAAGCGGCGGCTCCTCTGCCCACCACCAGGGGGTGCCCCCGCGGCTCGGGGAGACCTCGAGGGACTCCGGGTTAGCTCCTCCCGCTGCAGCCCCGGCTGGTGGTCTGCAGCCGCGCCCCAGCTGGGGCAGGGGCCTGACAGCGCCAGAGAAGAGGGAGAGGGGAGGTCAGGTACGGAGGCGCGAGTGAGACAAGTCCGGACGGTGCCACCGCGGGCCGCCCAGCATCCAGCGCGCCCACACAATCCATGCCTCCCCTTTCAGCGCCCCGGCCCTCGAGAGTCAGTCCCAAGTGGCGCTCCCTTTGGACGTGAGGCCGTCGGGCCCTGCCCTTCCTTCCTCCGTAGAGGGTACGGTGTGCCCATAGCCGGGTCCTCGGGAAGACGGCAGCGCTGCCCCTCGTTCTCTGCGGGTCTGCCCGACGGCCCGAGGGCAGCGGGGTCGAGCTGCTGGGGATGGCGGGGGTCCCCGTGGGCCAGCTCCGCTCTTCCCCCATAGATGGCCGCAGCCGTGCGTGTCGCCGCGGTTCGAATCGGCCTCTGGGTGCCCCCGGACACCACGCGACCTCGCATACATATAACCGCGCGCACACGCTCACGCCGTGCGGTATTTCCCAGCCCCGGACCCCGCCTCTGGGAGGGGCCCGGTAGTCGAGCCCCAGTAGCAAGGGGTGGGGGGCTCCGGGAACACCGGGGTCCCGGCCCCGGGGTAGAGGCCGTGCGCCCTCTCCCCAGACCCTTTCCGTGCCCAGGTTTGGCCCCCCCCCGCTCTGTTACCCCTCGGCCCGCGGGGGTCCCAGAGGCTCCTGGGCGCGCAGCGGGCGGGGTTGGGGGGCGGGTGGGGGCCGCGGGCTCCGGGCCGAGAGGCGGTTCAGCTCTGCGCCGGGGAAAGTTTGGACGTGGGAAACTCCCTCCCTACCCGCCCCGCCGAGAGGAGGGGGCGCGCGGGGGCCAGGCGCCGGCACCCCGGCTACCCCTGCGGCGGGAGGCTCGCCCCCCCCAAGCCGCCGCCTGCCGGCTGCTCCAGCGGGCCAGGGGGCTCCCTCCTGGATGGGCAGCCTCTCCTCGGCGGCTATCCGGCCGCCCCTCCCGCGGCACCCCGCGCTCTTACCTCGGGGAGCGGCCCGGGGCTCCCCCCAGTCCTGCCGCCTCAGGGCGCTGCGTGGGGCGGGAGCCTGGGCGCCGGCAGGCGGGCGAGTCCGGAGCCCGGCGGCCGCCCGGAGGAGCCAGAGGGAGAGCGGGCGCGAGAGGGGAAGCCGCGGCGGCGTGTGCGCGCGTGTGTGTGAGCGAGGGAGCGAGGGAGTGAGCGAGCGGGAGCGAGGGAGGGTGCGTGTCTGACTAGGGGGGAAGTGTGCAAGGGACGGATCCCTTCCTTCCTCCCGCAGCCTCTGGTGGAGACTCCGAGAATGCAGCGCCCGCCGGGCAGAAGCGCCGCGGCGAGTCGAGCCGCAGGCGGCCACCAGCCCCCGCCCCCAAGCCCAGTACCCCGCAGCTGGGGACCCCCGGGTCCCGCTACCCGGGTCGCGCCCCTCCCCCACCGGGAGGGGCCGGCCTCTCCATCCCACCCGCGGCCCAGTCCTAGGAAACCCCCGGGGGGCGGTGCCCCTCCTTCCTGCAACCCCAGATCAGCGCGAAGGGAGCGCCCCCAGGAGGGGGACCATCTACCTCCCCACCTGACAGCTTCCCTGGGGACCCCAGTTTGAGACCCGACCCTTCTCCACTACCTGACTTTACTGCATCTAAGGTCCCCTATTTTCCCCACTAGTATGGGAGCCCGGCTTCAGAGGAGGGGTGTGCACAGGCGAGGGGGGGGGGCGACTTCTCCAGTGACCGCCCCTGGCTGGCTGCCCAGAAAGGCCCCTGCACAGACCCGCCAGTTTCAGAAACAATCACTGCGTGTTGAGGTGGACAGAGGCCAGAGCCTAGTCTCCAGGGAGGTGAGAGGTCAAGTATCCCAGAAAAAGAACCACGTAGGCTTTTCCTTTTCTTTTTTTTTTGGAGGCGGGGGAGGGGGGGGTCGTTCATGATGGCCATCCCTGCAACCAACAAAGTAAGCAGGCAACACAACCCCATCCTAAATTCAGTGCCACTTTGGCCCACAGGGCCTTCCAATAAACTCCCCCTCCCCCCCATTTCTCCCCCCACACATACCACTACTCAGAAACACCTTCCAGGCTGATTTTCCATTCTTTTTAAAATCCAGGTAGCCCACTGCCAGAGGTCTTTTCTGCTGGGGCCTAGTTTCTTTTTCTTGGCTGCATGGCTTCCTTTTCAGTCCAATCTATCGTTAGGATGGGGCCTAATTGAGAACACCCCTGACCCCTGAGCTCTCAGTATGACATTTTTGATGGTGGGCTAGGATCCCTGACTTCCATAGACCCACCCTTTGTCTTAGGTTGGGAGTCCCCATAGGAGCCCCCCAAAGGGATGTCAGATAGATGGCTGAAGGATAACAGGAGACAGGACTGCCATCTGCCTCTGCCCTGCCATGCTGTCACTGACCAGACACAATGACGTGTGATCAGCTGCTGAAGTTCAGAGCAAAGGGCGAGCAGGCCCTTGGACTCCTGGGGGTCATCAGGGACACAGGCCCTACCTCACTCTCATCCTGCTGCTTCTCATACCCCCTTCCCAAATTTCCATCTTCACCCCCGCACACTGGTCCTTCTCTCATTCTCCCTGGTGATTACAATGGTCTCTCCCACCGGCTGCCCCTCCAGCCCCTCCCATAAAACTCCATCACGCTTTTATTTATTCTGTGATTTGCTCTCCGTGTGCCAGCCTGTTCCGTCCCCCTAAGTCCTTCTCTCAGTTTATTCCCCTTCATTGATCTCTCCCAGCCCTGCCTTTGTGTGGCCTTCCTTCTCCCAGTCTCTTTCTGGTCTCTCTCCTCCCCTCTCCTCTCTATTCTTAGCTTCCACTCTTTCATGCTTTCAGAGACCAGAGGCCAGCCCTTCCAAATGCATCTTCTCACTTTCTGTTCTTGCCTTCCCCTCGGACTCACTTTTGCCACTTGCTCCAGCTCTCCCTCCCTCCCTCTCTCTCCAGACCCTGGTGTGTGCTGTTCATCTCCGGTGTCAGACCTGCTTAATTGTCCACAGGTTGCTCTGGCCTGGGATACTGTTGCTCTCACATTTGCATGTACACGGTAGGTGCTCAATAAATGTTTGTTGAATGAACTACTCACACATCTCTTTATTTTGATCTCTTTTCTCCCCATTGTAGATCTCCTGCCTTTCTCAGCATCTCCCCTTCTCGGACTCACTTCCGCCATTCTTTCTCATTCTTCTTTCCTCCAACAAACCTTCTCTAAGTGTCCACTCTGTGCCAGGTATTATGCGAGGCTCTGAACACACATTGAAGTCACCACCAGCAATTATTGAACACTTGCAATATGCCATGATTTTGCCTTTAAGTTCTCACAATAATCAGATACTGGTAGGAGCCTCATTTTACAAATGAGAAAACGGAGGCAAAGACAAAAGAGCTGGCAAGTGGTGAGCTCAGGTGGGTTCCTGGCACCTGGGCTTGACCTTGCACTCTGGTCTGGGAGAAGGTAAGGGGGGACTTCTGCTGCAGTGTAACAGGTGCAACACGGGGCTGTGTAGTGTGACAGAGCTGGGCAGAGCTGGGCTGAGAGCAGCTTTGCCCCCACATAGGCTGTGAGATATTAGGCAAGCCACTTCCCTCGGCTTTGATGTGCAGATAAAACGATATGATAATAACAGTAGTTAGCATTTAGCAAGCACATGCCATGTGTCAAGCCCCGTGCTCAGTGTTTTGCACGGATTATTTAATTTGATTCTCAAAGCAACCAACTTACAAAGGTATAGGTGAGGAAACTGAGGCACAGAGAAACTATAAACATGCCCAATGTCACACTAAGTGTTTGCAGCAGAGCTGGGAGTCAAACTGAGGCAGCCTGGGGCCAGCCTGCACTCTGAACTGGTGTGCAGTACTGCCCCTGGGCAAGTAACTTGACTAGAGAGTATTGTAGGTGCTTAATTAGAGGTCTGAACCCAAGCACGATTATATTATGAGTGCACAAATAAAGGAGACCACTGCTCTTCCAGTAGTGGGGATGAGATGAGGGTGGATTGGGGGTGGGAGCACGGCTAGAATGATTCAGGAGGAGGGCCTGTGAGAGTCCTCTTTCCGCCTCCATCAGAAGAGAGTTCAGCTGCATCTTGATGCACTGAGCATGCTTTTTCTTTGGAGGAGTCACTGGGTCCATGGGCATTGCCCTTCCTCTAGCCCGGGGTTCCTCCACCCTGGCACTAAGTGCCATTTTGGGTCAGACAATTCTTTGCTGTGGGGGCTTTCCTGTGCATTATATAACACCATCCCTGGCCTCTACCCACTAGATACCAGTAGCACATCACAGCCCTCCCCCTAAGTTGCGACAACCAAAAGTGTGTCCAAACACTGCCAAATGTCCCCCCGAGAAACAAATGTACCCCATTCAAGAACCACTGCTCTATCCTGAATGCCTTAATAGCAGGGTCTGCTCCGGGGCGACTCAAGAGTTTGAACAGGTGTCAGTGAAGGGCACGGACAGGCCGGCTGCTCTCAGCTCCAGGCTCTGCCACCCTTCCTGCCCTTCTCTCCTTTTCTGCACTGGCTCACCCCATGGCCAGGGGCACAGGGGCTCACTTCTCTCTGTCCTCACTTGCAGCCCTGTCTCTGTCTTTCTATCTCCTTGTTCATCTCTTTACACCTGTCGGTTGCCTTCTCACCCACTGTCCACTTGTCTCCCTTTCTCAGCTCCCTCCACCTCTGTCTCCTCCTCTCTTGGGTCTGTTTCTGGGTCCTCTGACTCATTCTCTCTGTCTCCTTATTTGCCTCTTTCTCCCTGTCCCTCTATTCTTCTGTCTCTTTCTCTTCATTCATTTCCTTCTCCATTTGGCTACCCCCCCCATTCTCTCTGTCCCCCTCGCTCTGTGTCTTCCTGTCTCTGTTTGTCCCCTTCCTCAGTCTCCCCTTCACCTGCCCCACTATGACTGTCTCTGTCCCCGTCCTCCCCTCCTGCTCTCCCTCCCTCCCTTTTCCCTTTCCACCCTCCTCTCCCACACTTCCTTCTCCCTCTTCCCCCCCCCTTACTTCCTAGCCTCCATCCTCCCCCTCTCCCCCCCTTCCTCTATTCCCCCCCTACTTCCCCCTCCTCTCCCCGCCTCCCTCCCTCCTTCTTCCTCTGCCTGCTTTGTCTGTGGGAGCTGGAAGTTAAAAGCTTTTCCGAACTTGCTCTCCAGTCGCTGTTCCCTGCGCTTTCATCTCGCCAGCACATTTGTAAAACTGCGCAGACTGAAGGGCCGTGACATCAACAACCAAAGAAATGTCAGCACGGGGACTGGGCCGCCAGCCTGCAGGCGGGTGGGGGTGGGGGTGCAGTGTGGGGCAGTCAGCGCACACCTCAGCCCTTCCCAGGAAGGGACCAGTGATGGAAACAGAGATAGAAAGACCCCCACGAGGAGTTTCAAGTGCTCTGTACCTCTGGCAACCCTGCTTCCTCTGCCCTGGCGACCAGAGCACAGGGGGGGGTGTGTGGTGGGGGGAGCAGATGCCCTGGAGGAGGGGAAGGCCACCCAGCCTGGGAGAAACCCCCACGGGCTGCAGGTGAGGGGAGCAGCCAGCCTGCGGGGAGCCACATGCCACCAGAGCCTGCTGGGCACTTGAACACCTCACTGAGTTCACCCTGGAGCCAGACTGTCTGGGTTCAAATCCGATCACCCACTTACCAGCTGTGTCATCCTGGGCGAGTGACTTCACCTCTCCACCTCTCAGTTTCCTCAAAGGTAAAATGGGGACGATGATAACAGCCCTACGTCAAAGGGCTGGGCTGAGACTGAATGAGAGAATCCATGTGGGACACTTAGAATACGTTCTTGCTGTAATTAATAAGAGTAACAGCCACTCAGCAACGTGGGAGTCCAGATGTGGAAACCCCGATTTAGAGGGGGAAGTGACTAACCAGAACACTCAGAACAAATCAGGGACAGAACAGGGATTAAAGCCTCTCTCCGTCCCCCTTTCTCCTCAAGGAAGTGGGCACAGGGATGGAACACAGTTCCAGTTCCGGGGTTAAGAACTGAGTCTGCTTTGTTCACTGCCATCTCCTGTGGATACAGCACATAGTAGATGCTCAATAAATAGAGGGAGCGAAGGAAGGAAGGAAGGGAGGAAAGAAGGAAAATAGCTGGAAAGGTACCAAAGCTGGTAGATCAAAAGGCTATTTTGTTTGCAGAGGTGGGGTGGGCTGAGGTGGAAGAAGGAACCCAGTGCCTGGGGAACTTCTGGGCAAGGAGAGCTTGTCCAAGTCCAGAAGGGCCATCCAGGACCCAATTTGTGGCAGCCCCATTGACAGCAGACATGGCCCCGAGCCTGGGGCCCAGTTTTACACCAGGAGCTATCCAGCTGCAGAGACAGGCCCAGCCTTCCATCTCTGCAGCACCCCAACTCCCTGACCCAGCTGCTGGAACCTCAGTCTGGGACTAGGTCCCAACCTTCTGCCTCCCACACACAATTCTCCCCTCTTTTCTCTCTCTAGACTCAGATCCAAAGCCAGGGCAGCCCACTGGGAAAGGAGTGCCTTCCGCTTCTTCCTGTCCCTTCTGTTCAGCCCTAGACGGCATCTGCAGGCCTGTGGCCCCAGGCTGCAGGTGACTGCGCGGAGATGGAAATAGGGCTCCCCTGAGCTTTCCTGGAAAGCCCTAAAGACACAGTAAGAATAGAACAGGGCCTGAGTACTTGGACCATCCTTCCCTGGGGTGGGAGGTGTGAGACAGCCCTGCCACACACAACCTCCCCCCTCACCCCCCAATACTTCAAACACTCAACCCTCCCTGCATTATTCATCGGACTCTTCCCAGGGTGGCTGCAGGGTGCCCAGCCCAGGTGCTGAGGAGGAAAAAAGCAGGAGGGCCTATTAAATTTAAACACCGCTGAGGATTGTCAGATGTGAGGTTCTATTCCTGGCCTGGAAAAGAGCAGCCAGCAGGAGGGAAAGGGGATCAGCAGGGGGCTGGGGGAAGAGAGACCCACCATGGGGTGAGCGACTTGCTGAGAACCCGCAGGGAAAGGCTGTGATGCTGGAGAACCCGGGCCTTCTCTCACGGCAGGCCCTCAAACATGAGGAAGTGGACCTTGCTGTACCACCTCGCTCACCTGGTTCTGATAAGACAGGAAGGCCCACCTAAAAATAGCTTCTCTACAGTTACCTGAAAGCCCACCATTATTGCTTCAGCATGAGCAATCGGGCATCACCTCTCTGGTTTCATTTCTTGCTGCTTCCTTCTTACACCTTACTTACATCCTGGTAATGCCAAACGCTTTGAGTTTTCTTATCACACTCTGGACTTGCAAGATGCCATTCCTGCATTATAAAATGGTCCCCTTGGATATTGCTTTCTTCCTTTGTCTTGCAGGAAAACTCCTATTTGGCCTTCAAAACCCAGCTTAAGTATCGCCCCACCAGATAGCATTAAGCTCTCCCACCTCTGCACTCCATTGAACTTGGAGCACATGTCCCTCGTTGCTTTCCTCTTCCTGTCCCACATGGGTTCCCTGGAAAACTTGGGCCTTCTCTCACTGTCAGGTCTGGCGGGGCCATCACAGATCATGACCCTTTAAGAAGAAGCCAAGAAGGAACCAGTTACCCTGAGAAGCCTGAGGTCAACTCCCAGCCCTGGCTCTGACTGCAGTTCTCTGTGTGTTTTGGGGCAAGTCGCTGGTTCTTTCTAGGCCTTGGTTTTCTATTCTGTAAAATAAAAGAGAAGCAGCAGAGGGCTAATCTCACAATGATGGAGAACCCTTCCAATTATTAGAGTCCAGGAATTCTCTGCTCCATACGTACTTTTTCAAATGATTTCTTGCTCTTTCTCCATATGGATGCTGTCTGGCCAGCCCCCTGATTGATGCCTCAAGCCATGGCCTGCTAGAGCTGGCTTGTACTAGCTCATCAAAGCCAATTATTCAATTTTTCAGGAATTTTGCAAGCCAGTTTTTTCAAGCCCTTGAAATTGGCCCGGTTGGGAGTATTTACACCACGAAAATTGGCAAACATTGCAAATCAGGGCTTCCCTGCTCCTTCCCCCAGAGCCAGTTTTCCTCTACCTGAATGTCTCCATTCCCACCTCCAGGCCATGGCGATCCCCGATTTGAGAGGCCCTGCCCCATCCCTTGCTATCGGTCATTTCGCTCCTGGATTTCAAGCCTCAACTCACACGTCATCCACTGAAAGCCAGTGCTTCTGGCTTTGTCTTATAGTCCCCTCACTGTCACCTCATTCCTCACGGAATGCTCATTTTTAGGGACAACACAGTTCGACTAGGGAAGGACACACATTTTGCAGGGGACAGGTGTGAGTTTCCACTGGTCCTGCTCAGTGTCCGCAGTGTCATCTCCTTGTCAATGGGGTTTCTGCTCAGGCTCCTCCTACAGGGGCTTCCCTGGTCACTCCAGCAAAATGGCACGCCCCACCCCCACCCCACTCCACCTTGCCCCTGCCATCACTATCTTTCCACCTGATTGGTTTATCTTCTTAGCTCTCGTTACCCTCTGACATTTATACTTATTTAACTTGTTTGATGCCCATCCTTCCCTTTACACTGTGAGTTCGGTGAGGGCAGGGATCTTATCTGCCTTGGTCACTGCTGCATCCTCATCTCCTAGAACAGTGCTGGCACATAGTAGGTACTCAGTCATTTCATTGTATAAATGATTGCGTGACCTTGGGCAAGTCATGCCACATATATACAGTGTGGTATATATTCCTGGCCTAAGCTGCCTCACAGAAGAGCCCAAGACTGGGATTCAAGTCCCCTGTCCACCAGTAACTCATGGTATCACCTTGGGCAAGTCAACTCCCCACTCCCTGCATCTCAGTGTTGTCTACTTCTCAGGGGTCACGTGAGCTGATGAGCGGGAGTGAGAGATCATTTCAATCTTTGAGCCCCATTGGCTGCTCCCTCCCATCCCTTCCCCACCTTATTAATTTATCCACTGCTTCAGCAAATATGTATTGAGCATCTACTATGTGCCAGGCATCGAGGACATGGCAGTGAGCACCAGGATACCCCCATGGACTTCCATTCCAGTTGGGGAAGACAGTCAGATGCATTAGCAGAATAAATAGCACATGAAAGAGTGACAGTGCTAAGGAGAAATTTAAAGCAGGAAAGGAGCACAGAGTTTCAAAGAGGGAATTCACATTTGGGGACGGGGCTGTCAGGAAAATATCGCACTGTGAGGTGAGATATATGAAGCAAGACACAAAGGAAGTGGCTTTTTAGGGAAAGAGCCTTCTGGGTAGAGGGAATAGCAAGTCCAAATGCCAGGAGCAGGGGCGGGCCAGGTGTGTGTGAGGAATAGCCCAGAGGGAGGCATTTGGGTCAGGTGTCCCGTGAGCTGGGGGCAAATGATGGAAGGGCAGAAAGTCACCACGGCTGGTTCTCTGTCTCCCTGCCTCCCTGTTGGGTTGATGGTTCCTAAGTGTGACATGAAAGGCTCAAGAGGAGGCTGAGGGACGTCCCTTCCTCCTCCCCGCCTCCCTCCCTCCTTGCCTGCCTGGGCCCCCACTGTGCCAGTGGGGCACCCCGGCTCCCTGCATGTGCCCATAGCTTTTGGATGGGTCATTTATCTCCTGGTGCCATGAGTTTCTGGAGCCGGGCACTTCCTCCCCACTCAGCCCCACTCCCTTGAGTGGCAGAGACAGGTGTGAGGAATTAGCTGTGGGGACTAATGCCGTGACAGGAACCGGCACAAAAGAAGAGGACAGAGTGTAATGTTTATTACGTTTGAAGCAAAGCAAACACGCGGCCTATTTATGTATCTATAGAGAATTAATTGGCGAGCGGCAGCAAGAAGCAGATTATAAATTAGAATCATTTTCGCCAACTGAAACCCATTCATCTTGCTTCAGAATGGGCCTGTCACCTCCGCCTGACTAATTCCTTTTAAATTCATTGCTTTTTCTCACTGGCCCCCCACAGCTCTCACCTTGAGACCTGAACCCCACCAGGTGGTACCTTCCTCAGGAAAAGGCCACGTTTAAGCCCGATGCTTTTCTGGCGTCTACTCTCTCCCTACCCCAGCCTCCTGGAGCCCCCCACCCCCACCCATCTTGGATCTGAGCTTCTGGTATCCTGGCCTTAAATTTTCATCCCTTCTCCTCTGTGGCCTAGAGCCACTCTCAGCTTCTCTCCTGCTCTGGCTGGTCCTGAGAAACTGGTAGGAGGGGAGTCCTGGCAGAGGCCCAGGCTGGGCAGGTGGAAGGGGCAGCCCGAGGCTGCCATTCTGGGGACCCTGGAGCACTGGCCACTGCTGGCTGCTTTTGTTCCTGGGCTCAGAGCAGGCAGCCTCAATGGAATCAAAGGGAAGCCACACTGCCAGGTCCCTGGCGGGCCCAGCTCCATCTTCTCTCACCTGGAGCCCATGGAGATGAAAGGCTAGTCAGGTGCCAGCAGCTGCCAGGCCTGAGCGTGGTGCCATAACCGCCCTGGGCTATGGCCCAAGTTGCCCTTCCCTTCCTTTCACCCAAGCTGCCGGCCTTTGAGCTGGAGGCTGCAGTGGGGAGGCCTATGTCAAGGCCTTTCTGGGGAAGAGAAAACAACCCGAATGTGAATCCCCTGTGCTGGGACAAGGTAGCTAAACATTAGGAGCCTAACAATGAAAATCACGCATTCTGGAGTGAGCCCAACCTAGGTCTGAACTCAGGTAGCGCCTCGCGATCGCAGGTGGCAAGTCACCGCATCTCTGAAAGCCCCAGCTCCCTTTACTGTAAAGTGGGCACGATGCTAACAGCACCTATAACTTGAACTGGTATTCAGCTGGGCTCGTCAAATCTTGCAACACGTTCATAGTGGTTGTCAATGGTGATGGACCCAGTGTTCTTTCCTGCTACAACCGCGGTCCCACCAGGGGACACCTCCCCTCCCTATGACCCACTGGAGGCCTCGAGGACCTGCTCCAGCATCAATGGTGAATGTTCTGATGTGTCCACACATGCTGTACTGGGTGGTAGATATTTTGCAGACCTGCCCTGCCTGCATCCCGCAGATAGAATGAAGATTGAATAAGATGCTGGGGGTAGAGTGCCTGGCACCCACTGGGTACCCAGTAGCTAGAGGTATTAGTTACCACTATTATTAATTTGGACCAGGGCTCAGAGCCTGGAATCCTGGCATTCCAGGCCACCAGTCTTTCTTCCACGTCTTCACCTTAAAAAACAAAAAAAATCACCAATAACTTCCAGCCTCCACCTCACCTGGAATCACTGTGCAGAGCCCTACAGCCTGTCTGAGCACTGTCCTCCTGGGACTGTAGAACCTTGGCCTCTGGGAATGTTGAGTCTCAGGGGCAGACCTGGGACCCCTAGAGGGCTGAACCAAGGGTTGACTGACCTCGGTGCCCCTCTCCTTCCCAGACTGACTGCAGCCGAGAGGCTACAAGGGGCCCATCATGACACAGCGGGACAAACTTGGGCCCAGTCAGTGGCGGGGTCCAGTAACACGCGTGATGTTCAGGCGTTCCGAAGGGCCCTTGATCTTCTTGTCAAAGGCCTGTAGAAAAAATTTTGAGATGTGTAAGAAAAAAAAAAACACCAAAAAAGATTAGCTTCAAAATACAAAAAACCCCAGCAAAATCGAAATTATTGAGTGCTTAAATATCTACAAAATGTTGCATTGTGCCAACTAGTCAACTGCAGTTCAGCTCACCACTCCTATACTTATGCATAAAAGATGGGTGAGGTAGGGTTGGTGCGTTTTACTACCTATGGTGTGGTGTGCGGGGGAGACCCCTCAAAACAGGAGTGTGCTGGGGCCTACCTCCATCTTCAAACTCTCTTGGGTCTCAACTCTGCTCCTCACTCACTGTGTGACCTCGGCCAAGTCACTGTCATTCTCTGAACCTCAGTTTCTCTGTCTGTCAAATGGGGAGAACCCCACCTCGCTCTCAGGGTGGCTGTGAGGATTGTGCAAGCCTGTTTCAGGATGGCATGGCAAGCCGGAAAGTGCTGGCCTGTTGCTGTGGAGATCAGTAAGGGGAGGGACTTACCCGAGACTGGCAGGGGTAGACTTGAACTTCAACCTCTGGGGCCCTTTTCTGGCTCTTTCCCTTATACAGCATCATGGACAAGGACGATATTCAAAATATGTCACAGCCAGGAAGGGACGCTGGGAACTGGAGCAGGACCCTGGAGGCCCTTGCTGGGTCACGTGTAACCCATTACTTGCTGGATCCTGGGAAAAGGCAAGGGTTCCGGGGGGAACTGGAGTCAAGGGGTTAGGCTAAGCCCTTGGGAGACTCAGGTAACAGGGAAGCAGCTATTTACCCACCAGCGTGGAAGGGTGTCAACGTATTAACACTTGGTGTAGCCCTATTGGTGCCTACTGTCTCTCTACTGTCATCCCCCAAGACAGGCATCCCCCTTGTGAGTTATATGCTGACCCTATGACCCAGGAATCCTGCTCCTGGGTATAAATCCCAAGGAAATTCTTGGTATGTTCACAAGGGACAAGTCTGGGGGTGCTCATCCCAACGTTGTCTGTGTGTGGGGGTGTTGGAGGCAACTCGGGTGCCCTTCCAGGGAAGATGTGGGGATACACCATGGATGTCTGGGTAGCTGTTAATGAAACAGACAGTGACAGACATGGAAGGGTCTTTAAAACATGAAATGAAAGGAGTAAGAAACTGAGGGAACTCTATAGCATAATACTATTTATGTGAATTCAAAATTCATTCAGAAGGGGGTTACATGAACCTATACATGTGTTGAAACTTATAGAGCTGAAGGCCCCCCAAAAAATTCAATGTTATTGTATGAAAAACAAAATAAAATGCAAAGACCACTTTCAGAGGGTGGTTCACGCAAAATTGTCCTCATTTGCAAAAACATATACAAGCAAAAGGATATTTTGGTCACCTTGTCCCTCCAGGAGCTTCTAGGTGAATGCAGTGGACAGGCTAAAAAAGTAAAAATTCTCACTCTAATATCATCAGGGCTGTGCAAACGTCCCAGGTACTCTGGGACCACAGTGGAGGGAACAATTTATTCTGCCTAGGGGGACCCCAGAAAGCTGCCCCTGAAAAAAGATGATATGTAATTTAAGTCTTCAACACTATGGAAGAGGAGTTCAAGGCATAATCTGATCTCCCGTCAGAGAGCAGGCAATGCTTTATCCACGGGAATAAAGCGGGAATGGTGGGGTTTGAGGAGAAGATATATTGGGTTGTTGGAAAAGTCATGACATATTTTTTTTCTGTTTTTTGTTGCAAAAATGCGTCATGACTTTTCTGACGCTAGTTGGCCAGGGGTCCTTTCAGGCTTGGGCACTTCTTGCTTATCAGCTCCTGGCGGCTGGGCCCCCTACAGCCCAAGATGGGGTTTCATCTGCAGACTGTGATGCCGGCATGGCTCCCTCATGTCTGGAAAAAAGGTGACCCTCCTCCTGTCTGCATGGGCCCCCCTCCTGGACTTCTTTCTCTCCTTTATCCTACCTCCACTGGTAATCCACCGCCGGTTCCACCCGCGTTTACCAAATCGCTTACTAGATTGGCCTCCTCCCAGCTGCACATGGCCTGCGCACAATCCCTGGCCAGCCCTTTCCTGGCCTATCACCAGTGTCACATGTCTGTCTCCCTTACCATCCATCCCCCTTCATCCTGTAGCCAGAAGGAGCTTTCTACAATCAGGTCTTCTCTGCTGCTCTCCTTGCATGGCTCCCCATGACCCCAGCTTGGTCCCTCACAGTTCCCCACCTTACTCCTTACCCTCCAACATCGCTAAACCACTTGAATCTGCCCTTTCCTACCTCTGTGCTTTGCTCGCGACACCCTATCGTTTTAGAAGTGCTTTCTACCTCCTACTTCCCCTAGCTAACTCCTATGTACCCTTCAAGGCTCTCTCCGACCCCACCTCCTCCTGGAAGCCTTCACTGGAAGCCTTCAAGGCTGCATGACATGCTTTCTCTGTGCTCCTGTAGCCCCCCGAATGTACCCTAGTCTAGCACGGCTCAAGCTGAATTTAAACTGTCTTTGTTACTTCTCTATTAGAGGTTTTGTGGTTAAAACATCCAGGCTCCCTAAGTTCATAACCTAGTTCTGTCTTGTTGTGACCACCAGGCAAATTACTTGATCATACTGTGCCTCAGGCTTCTCATCCGTGAAATGGGGATAAAAAGAGTACCTACCAAAAAATAAAAACACAAACCCCAAACCAAAAGAGTACCTACTTCGTGGGGTTATTGGGGGGAACCAATGAATGTGCATAAGTTCTCAGCAGTGTCTGGCACATAGTAAATGCTCAGTAAATGTTGGCTGTTATTAGCCATCTATCTCCCACTTCAAGCTACTAGTTCCTGGAGATCATGGCAGAGCCAGATGTGTCTTTGGATGCTCAGCACCTCCCCCACGGTCTGCTTGTGGAGTAGTCATGTGTTGGAGACCCAGCTGTTGGTACGCTAAGAGGTTCCACACTGGTGCCCACCATCAGCCACTTCCGAGCCCTGGGTCTCAGAACTGACTCCATTTTAGAGTTGATCCATGATTTTCACTTGGGGCCCTAAAGTGCCTATGGTGGTGGTGAAGCGGCCACCCCTAGCCAGATGTCTTTCCCTGCCTCCTGGCCTGCTCCTAGCCCCCCACTCCCACAAGCTGTCACCTCTAAATGATGTAGCAGATGGGGCAGAGGACAGGGTCCTCCATGTAGAAGCTGTCCCTGGTCAGACCACCCTCGGTCCAACAAGTGGACCCTTCTTGGTGCCATACCCCATGCCCCTCTCCTGCCAGGCTCCCCAGCATAATTATAGATCTTCTCACAGCTGTCCCAACCGGGCTCTCCTGCCTGGGTGGTCCTTGGCCTCTGTAACAAAGGAGTGTTTCTTGGCAGCGTTACTAATTAGCAGCGAAAGACGATTAGTGCCATTAACAGACTCAAAACATTTGTATTATGAGCTCCTTGCTGGCCATGGGGGTGCCCTGAACAGAGGGAGGGGTGGGATTCTTGGAGAGAGCCGCTTTGAGAGGGAGCTGCTGGGAGAGGCAGCGAGAAGGAAGCAGGTAGGGAGAGAGGGCGTTGGCAAGAAAAAACGAAATTTAAAGTGGATGAATTATTTACTGCAGGAAACAATTCCGTACTCTCTTACTCTCACTCAGAACATCCCAAACTGTAATCCGTGGCATTTTTCACATCTCCCTAGCGTGCTGAGTGTGATCTCTTTTACGACTGGGTACCAGAGGCCGGGGTAATCTGGTCAGAGATTGGTTTAGTATCGATCACGTGCTTCTCTGGGCTGCAGGCTCCCACCCACCTGTGATGGGCCATCCCCCGTGAGGCTGACTGGGGCTGGGGTCAGCCCCAGGAGGGAGCTGATAAGGTGGTCATCTCCCTGGTGAGCATTGGGAGCCACCAGGCCGGGCCCCTCGCCGGTGAATGAACTGGGTCACTGCTGCCATCTTCGGTCTTGCCCCAGGGTGGTCCTTAATGAGCCTCTTCTATTTTGCCAAATGCTTTAGATGGATCCTGTCAGTTTCCTCCTCTTAACCCTCAGGTGGATATTCTTAATCCCGTTTCTCAGGTAACAGGAGCAGCTACCCTGTACTGACCTCCCCATATGTTTTAGGTACTGTGCTAATTAATACCTTTGGTTTACTATCTAATTGTTTGCTCACAACAGCCCCGTTGAATGAAACACTCAGAGAGGTTACATGACTTGCCTGGAGTCACACAGTAAGCGGCGGGATCTGGCCCAAACCCTGATCTCCTCACTGCCAGTACCAGGCTTACACTGACTCCAGTCGGGCATGATAGAAGAAGAATCATTAAGAGAAAGGATATGAAGCAGATGCTGAAATAGAGCAGGTGTTCAGTAGTACTGAGGCGCCCTTCCTGGGGACTTCCTGAAGAGGGCAGTGCTTGACCCAAGGGAATTTGTGGCTAACAGGACGTGCTGGCAGTGTCCTGGCTCAGGCCGGGTCAGGGGCTGTCTTCAGAGCACTGGGATGACAGTGCCTGCCTGGGAAGACTTTCCTGCTGCAAGCTGCTTAGGGCCCCAAAGGGAGGGACCTCCCTGGAATCAATAACGGGGAGAGGGAGGCTGGGAGATGAGGAGGAGATCAGAGAACTCTCGGCAACTATGGAATCCGGGCTCTGCAGTTGTCTCTGGCCTCTCTGCCTCCCTTTCAGGGAGAAAGAGGAGGAATGCAGAGACCTGGGTTCTAGTCTTGACTGGGTTGGGTGATTTCACGTGAGTCCCTGCTTTTCTATGGGTCTCTGACTTTCCATCTGTAAAGTGGGATCCTTAATTGAGTCCCAGTTAATTAGGTCAGCTGCTGCCCTTCTGCATAGAGGCGGGAGCAGGGAAGATGGCAGGTACCAAATCAACCCCTGCCACTCACCCCCCACTTGGAGCCTTAGCTCATCAGTGCTGGAGTGACTTCTGATATCATTGGTGCCCACCTATTTTACAGGCATGAAAAACTGATGTCTAGAGATGGGAGCGGAGATCACACAGACAAGTCAGGGGTAGGGCCAGGATCCCAGCCGAGGCATCCCACCCCCCAGCTATGCTCCTCCTTGGTCTGCTCAATCCAAGCTGCAGAGCAATGTGGCTTTAAAGCCACTTTGCTTGGGACTGAGGGACCACAGGCATAGGGTTGGGAGAGGGGGCAGGAAGTGGGTCCCACCATGGGGCCATGGCGCTGGCATTTGGCCACCTTCTTCTGCTATTGTAACTGTAAATAAGGCATCTGGGAGGATTTCCAGCACTTCAACGGGTTTAACAAGCAGTAATGTGCGACCCACAGTACAAATGGATCTTTTAATAATGAATAAGCATTTATTTAACAAGTAATAACAGTTTTAGCACCCTCAGGATCCTCAGGAGTTCAAAGCTCTGGCATCACTTCTTAGGCTGGCATCGCTTGCTCTTATCCTTTGTCTACTTTTTTTTTATTAAATGAATGTCTTTCTCTTATTGATTGATAAAAGCTCTTTGTATATTAAGGCTATTAACCTTTTACCTGCTATATGCCAATATTTTCTCCTAAGTCTGCACCTTTATTTTTTTCCTTAAGTTGTACAAAAATTTAAACATTTTATGTAGAAAAACCTGTTTATTTTTTTCTTTTTCTAACGTTGAGGCTTCTGAGTCTTGAGAATTGCTTGTGAGCCTGATGGATCCTCTGGCTCTCTTGGGGAGGTGCAGGGCAAGACCAAAGCAGAGGCTGGGGGTGGGTGGGTGATGCTCAGCAAAATTCAGAGACAAGAGCACTGGCCCTGGAGGATGACCTTGGGTGAGTCCCTATCTCTCTTGGGCCTCAGTTGCTTCATCTATAAAATGAGGGTGCTGAAACAGACCATCTCTTAGCTGCCTCCCAGCCCCAATCTCCCAAGATTCTAAGAGGACAGTGTAGGGAAGATGCTGCAGTGCATTCTGGGAGATGTATCCATCTCCCCCACAAGATCTCCAGCCCCCGTTTATTGTGGTGTCCTTAGCGCCTTGCAGAAGGATGTCCCATAATAAGCCTCCAGGAGCAATTCACCCAACTGAGCTGTTGATCACACCTGGAGGTAAATCCTGGCGGGCTGCACGTCACACCTCTACCTAGTGGAGGTAGAGTGGAGTGAATAAGATGGTATGCTGCCTGAGTTTGGATATCAACTCTTTTGTTTGCTGGCTGTGTGACCTTGGGCAAGCCACTTCACCTCTCTGAGAATCTGTTTCCTCATCTGTACAATTGGGACCAGACCTCTCAGGAATGTCTTTCAGCTTGAATGAAAAATTGATCCAGGAGCAAAAAACACACAGTCCCTCACATATACGAGTATGTCAGACCTCTTGTTCTATCTCCATTGCTGACTAGAGGGCATTACATCTTGAGCCTAAAAAAAAGTTTTGTAGTGTCTTAGTGTGGGTCGCACAACTCTGAGACTCTGAGAAAAGGATTCAAGGGCAAGTAGCTTATTTGGGAGGTGCTCCCAGGAAGAATCAGCTAGGGTGCAGGGAAGTGAGGGGGGAGGGAGAGAGCCAGTGAGGGGTGCATGACCCAGCCACTTCCCACTGTGGGCAACTGGAGCTCAACTTCACCAGGGAATTCTGGGAGCCAGTGTAGAACTCACACCTCAGGGTATCTCAAAGGGTGAGAGAGCTGAGGTACTTAACACCCCAGCTCCGAAGAGTCAGTAGTTAAGAGCTGCTGCTTGGACATTATTCCATGGTTCTCCCAGTCTGCCATCTGGGCAGCAGAGTGGCTCTGGAAGTCTGAGCAAGCCTCAGGTGAAAAGGTGCAGGTGGTGGCAGTTGGAAGTTGGGCAGGGTGTGTACCGAAATGCTGAGCCAAAGTTAGGGGCGGGGTCCCGGCACCTCCCCTCGAAGGGCAGGTGACAATGGCTGAAGTGGGCTGGCCCTGTGGGATAAAGGGAAGGATCAAATGGCAGAAGAGGGGGTTAACAGGGCCTGCCTGGTTCTTCATTGCTCTCCACTCTGGTCACCACCTGAAATTGATAGCTGGTCCCAAAGGGCAGAAGTGTCACCTCTCTATAAGATGAAATCTATGTCTCAGGCGGATAGACACGACAGGAAGATTTATCAAGGCCCTGGCAAAATTAACATGTGGACAGGGGACACAGCAAGAGCAGCCTCCAGAGGGGGGTCTCTTTGCATTTATTCAGGCTGGTTCCTGCCAGCAGCTGGACTCAAAAGGGTTGCCAGGGTCAGTCATCCAGCTGGCCTCCTACGGGAGGGACACCCGGACAGACAGATGCGGACACACAGGACAAAAGGAGGCTGGAAAGAGAACCATTACTCTGGCTTGATAGGGAGGCTGCCAGGAGACCCAGGGCTGAGTCCTGGTCCTAACACTCACTTGTTGTAACCCTGGGCCTCAGTTTCCCCATCTGAAAGATGAGGGCATTGCACTCGATGCTTCCAGCACTGACAATCTCTTTCCCACACTCTGTTCCAACAGTATTGGGAGGCTGGTATGAATTTGTCCAGGGAAACAACTGCTAGCCTTGATTGAACACCTACTATGTGTCAGGCATTGGATAATATTATGGTTCCCATAATACTCCATACAATCGCCCCATTAGGCAGGCACTGGTATTATCTCCATTTTGCTATTGCTCTCAGAGAAATAAAATACCACATATTGGGGCTGAGTAGAGATTTAAACCCTGGTCCCCTGGTTCCCAGCCCAGAGGTCACATTGTTGGGCCTGGGTTCCAGGGCCTCCGTCTCTGGGACGGAGCCCTAAATTCCCTCTTACTTGGGAGAGCAGGCTGTTAGGAGCTCAGGTTCCAGATTCAGACAAACTTGGTTTTGAAACCCAGCTCAATCACATCCTCACCATGAGACCTTACACAAAGCACTTCACAGAAGCCTCAGTTTCTTTGTCTGTAAAATGGGCATGGGAGCTGCCACCGGCTCATGGGGGCTGTCGTGAAGATGAAACGAGGCCTGGTTCTAGGGTCACTAGGGGTCAGGCTCTGGTGGAGGTTGGCCCTCCCTCCTCTCCATTTTTCCACTTGGGGCCTGCAGAGGCATGGGATTTGCACCTGGGGTTCGTGGGGGGAGGTGCATTTGTGCTCAGGAGGTGAGGCCCACCCTCCAGCTCAGCATGAGTGAGACCAGGGGCCTCAGCAGGTCTAGAGGTTGAGGCCTGAGATCAGGCAAGGAGAGAGGCAGGGCCGATGGAGGAAAGGCTGGTGCCGGGAACATGGACCCCTGCCCCACCTCAGACATTTGCTCTAAATGCGCCGTCTGAAAACCCAGCCTGCTACCCAGGACCCCAGGGTAGGAGGGAACGGAAGGGCGCTTTCATGGGAGTAACATAATCCTAAAACTGAAAGCAGCTGTGGACCACACCTCAGTGTCCCCACTTGCAAAATGGGTCTGTTTGGGTGTAACAGGGATTTTTAAATTGAGACTCCAGGCATTTTGAAAGATTCAGTGTGGGTACTACCTAGACCCTGGGCAGGTTCCTGAACGCCTCTGAGCCTCAGTTTATTCATCCGTACAGTGGAACCTAATAGCGTACTTGGCTGTTGCTGGGATGAGGGGAGTGCTGACACGTATAGCACTTTGAACAGTGCTGGTTACCTAGGAAATGCGGTGTTGGTGATGGGTGTTGTTGTTATCATTATCATCTCAGACGGGGAAACGTGAGGTCCAGAGAGGGGCTGAGGCCCAGACACATGGCAGTCAGGACGGTGACCTGGGGCCTGGACTCCAGCACCACAGCCACCCACGCTGAGACCAGCCCCGTCCCAAGTCCCCAACATGCCCTGCCCTCCATCAGGGCTGCCCCCGGCCACCCCCCACCCACCTTGCCCAGAAGTGAGAGGAGGCCCAAATCCAATTAGCCTGGGAGCTGACTGTGGAACGTCACCCCTTTCATATAGCTGAAGAAGCCAGAGATAAATGGGAAATTAGAATTCTGCTGGGGTCCCCGAGACCTGCCTACTGGCCCGCCCTGAGCTGGGGCTGCAGCAAACCTCCAGGGGACCAGCAGAGCTGTCTGAGACGTTGAGGAGGAGCTGCCCCTTGAGAGGCTCTGGTGAGGGCCCTGGTCCACGCCCAGCTTCTCCCACTGTCTACCTTCTCCCCAGACCACCCGCCTTCCCCACGGCCTTAGCCACAGCCCCGCTCCCCACAGACAGAATTAACCTCTTCCTTCTCGATGTGGAGGTGGGTATTTGGGGGCAGCTGACCCTCAGTTCCTGGTGCACCCCTTCCCCTTCCTCCCACCTTTGGCCCTAACCAAGACCAGGGTCCTTCCCTCTTTGCCATGTGTGGACCCTGGGAAGAGTGAGACCGGTGCTAGAACTCTGGGGCGAAAGCGCCCTCTGGGTTGGGGGCTCGGTGACTTGTGGGACTGGAATTAGGCGTGGTAGGACCTCTCTAGTCACCCTCAAAAAGGACAGTCTGCAACGGGTGGGGTCCCAGGGTGGGTACACAGATGGGGTATCGACAGCCCCCTCCTTTAGGGTGGGTGGGCTGTCACAGGAAGTCCTAGGTAGCCACCATTGTGTCCCTGTGGTCTCCTGCAGCTCAGTTTCCCCTTCTGTATGATGGGGCAGGGATTGACATCCAGTAGAGACCTAAAATTGGGGCCTGGACACCCCAGGCCCAGCCCCTGGGAAGCAAACAGGCCCCCCTACCATCAGCCCCGCCCCGCCCCTGCCTCCCCAACTCCCTCCCTCGGGGGACACATTTGCTGCTGGGAAAGTTAATCCATTACAGTTTAAAGGCTCCGTTCCTCGCTGGCAGTAAATTACCTGCTTTGCATTTTGCAGCAACAACTTAACGGTATTAATTTATTGTGCTCTGTCTTTAACAAACATCATTATCATATTGCCAGCCAGGATTATGCAAATGGGAGGGACAAGGGAGAAAGAGGCCAATTCTTGTCCCTAAAGTCACCTTGATTTATTAACTTTGGGGCCCTGCAATTGGCCAGGCCTGGGAGGCACAGGTGAGCAGGGAGGCCAGGGACACCTGGAAAGTTTGGGAAGAGTCTTGAGGCTGGTGGGGGCTCAGGGCGGGGGTGGGGTGGGGTGTCCCTGAGAGAAAAGGACTGGCTGGACTTAGAGGGACTTCCTTGTTATGTGACTTTGGACAAGTCTATTCCCTCCCAGGACCTCGGTGTCTCCGCCTGTAAAATGGGGGTTGGATTAAGAGGCCCCTGAAGCTGGAACTGTGTCAGTTAACTTGAGACTCAGCCAGACATTCTCAGTGATCCAAAAGGGGGGTGTGTGTGTGTGTTGGGGGAGGGCGGGCTGCGTGGGGGAAGGTCTGATGCCACGACGTGGTCCTGGGCCGGCATCCTCCCTTGCTGGGTTCCCTGCCTCCTGTGACTGGCCCACCCCAGGCAGTCTGCACTAGACTAGAGAGGTTCGAGTACATGGATGAGCGGGGGCTGAGGAGAGACGGGGGTGAGGGGAGGGGCGACTGCCTGATTAGAGGCCAGGTGCCAGCTCATGAAAGTCCTAGACTTCCAGGCTGTAAACGGGGAGGCCGGCTTGGGAACGGGGAGCCAGGACCGGCTCAGGCTGGGAGGCAGCAGCATTTTGCTTCTGGTTTTCCACCAGGCTTGGGGGCTGGGCTGTCTGCGACAGGGGGCTATTGTCCCAGTCTCCTGCTGACTCCTGCATCTCCTCCTGAGTTTCCTGGGCCGGATTCCTAGGTGGGGAGCTGGAGGCCGGTGGGGCCAGGCCTTCGCTCTGCTCACCTCCACCCCTGCTCTGCCCACCCCATGCCTGGGCTGGACTCCCTGAGAGTGGGCCCGATTACACAGCTGGCTGCCCCCTGGTCACCCGCAGCACGTTCCCTACCACCTGCAGCCTGGCTCTGCCAGGAACTCACTGGGGCTGCTTCCAAGCACTGGTGGGCTCCAGCCCAGGGTTCTGCCCCAGCCATCAGGGCCCTGCCCTGGCTCTGCAGAGGCGCCAAGGTGGGGGCTGGAGAGGGGCCAGCAGGGAGAAGGCACCAACCCCGCCAGCTGGGTGCAGGGGCAGGTGGGGGAATGAGTAGGGAGGAGCCATCCTCCCCTCTGCGGGAGCCCCACGTTGCTCAGATCGCTCCCAATCTCTGCCTTGTTTCTCCCTCTGCCTCCTGGTCCCCCAGGAATGTGGAGTCTCTGTCCGCCCCGCTTTCCTCTGTACCTTGCTTTCTCCTGCATCTGTCTCTTGGTTTCCCCCAGCAGGGCTTTCAGAGAGGGGGGTGGGGACTGGGGGAGGAACTAGGAGCCGAGGGAAGGGGTAGTGGGGGGCCGGCAGGAGGGCGGGGGCAATTCAATTTCCAGAGCTGGTCCTGGCAATTCAGGTCATGTTGTGATAAGAAAATAATTTCTGTGCTGGGCTTCTCATCCTTGCTCTCCTGCCTTTGTGTTCTGAGGCGGTGTTCTCCCTTTACTCGTGGCCAAAGGCCGGAAGGGAGCCCTGTTCCTGCCACGAGGAGCTGTATCCTCTCCACATGAGCCGTGCTGAGGAGCGTCAGGATGGCTGGGGCCAAGGCCTGTGGAGCCTTCTGTGGACTAAAAGGCCGGCAGACCCAGGGAAAACCATGGCTGTCGCTGATAATGCACAATCTCTCAGATCGCTCTGGGATTCACAGGGGCGTGCACAGTTGGGATCTAATTTGAGCCACACAGCGGCCCTTGAGATAAGTAGGGATCATTCCTATTTTGCAGATGGGAAAAGTGAGGCTCTGAGGGGTTTCATGATTTGCCCGAGGTTACACAGGGAGCCTGTGTAGAGAGAAGTGCAAGTTGAAGTGTGCAGAGCATGAGCTGGTTTCTGAGCTGCTGGGGCTGGAGGGCACTGGGGAAGGGGAGGCAGGGGTGCGAGGAGAGGTATGTTCTAGACAGGGTTTCATGAGAGCCTTCCCTCCAGGCAAGGAAAGGAGTCCCTCCCTCACACTGGTGCCTTTCCAACCCGACTGGACCCACCTCGACTGGCCAGGTGTCTGGGGAGGTAGCAGGGACTTGTCAACCTCGGCCAGCAGGTCTCAATCTCAGACCTTAAGAGGACAGCCCAGTGGGAGCCCAGCCGGGGATGAAGTCCAGAGTGGCTCAGGACTGCCGGAGTGGCCCGGGGAACGTGTTATTGCTGGCTGGGCAAGCAGGCTGTGGGACGGAGAGATGGGAACAGGAGAAAAGGTCATTAGGGAGGCGCAGGTGAGCCCAGGGCATGGTCAGCGAGGCCGCTGTTTACCCCTTTACAAGACACTGTATTTAAGTTTCAACATCAAAGGCATCTCTCACCCCCTCAGGACTTTTGGGAACTCAGACTTCCCAGCAGATTCCTTCATGGCCCCCTGGAAGCTTCCTGGGAACAGGGGACAGGGGGAGGGGGTGCGGAACTCCTCGAGATAGGGGCTACGGTGCTGGGCTGGGCCCTTTTTCCCACGGGCTCCCCTTCTCTGGCCAGGAGAGCCGCAGCGAAGCCCAGGGCTGGGGCAGACCTTTTGGCTTCATTCCCAGCGGACCCCAGGAGCGGAGGTGGAGGGGGCATAGCTGAGCTGGACTCGTTCTTGCAGCCCTCCACCGGCCCCTGGGGATTTAACGGGAGGAGAAGTGGCAGTATCTATTTTCTGTTTGCTCCCCCCAGGAGGTTTGATGAAGGAGAATTGGCAAGGGATGCAAAGCAAGGAAGGATCCTTAATCCTGTTTATCTCCCTCTCCCCGCCACCCCCTGCTGACTCCAGAAGGTCTGTCTGTTGGGGCAGAAACGGCAGGGCCATGAAGTTGGGCGGGATCCTTCATCCTCCTTCTACCTTGCCCCTTGCTGGCCCCAAGTTCCATGGTGGGTGCGGGGAGGTGGGAGGGGTGGGGCTGGGCCCTCCAGGCTGTGGGAGCTCAGCAGAACAGCTGGCGGCTGCGCAGGGCCGTGGGAGGTGGTGAGTGGGGACTTGCTTTAGTAGGCGAGCTAATCTCATTTGGTTGCTGCAGCCCGCACAACCGGGGCTGCATGCTAAGTGGCCAGAGGCAGCGGCAGGACTCAGGACAGACCCGAGAGGGGACTGGACCCCTGCGCACCCAGGAGAGCCAGGCACTAGCTCTGACTTGGACAAGGAGCCACGCTGGGCAGTGGCAGGGGGACTGTGCATCCTGTGGGATCAGAGGTTACTCCCTGGGGAGGGGACCTGCCAGGAGATGGGAGCACTGGGGTCATCCAGCTCCTGTCTCCATCCCCTGTCCTGCCCCCAGCCAGCCCTCCTCCTGTGGGGCCCCCTCGGTGAGGTTGGGGGAGATACATGCGTGCTGCCACCAGGCAGGGGACACCTGGAGAGCTGAACTGTATCCTGCCGGCTGGTGGAATGGTGACTGGGGTGGGGGCGCTGCTTGTGGGCGTGGGCATGAGGGTGAGAAGGAGCTGGTGGGGGAGGCATAGGGAAAGTGCTGGAAGAAAGCAGGAGAAGGAGAAGTGAGACTGGGTTGGGCGGGAGGCCTTGAGCATCAGGCCCTGCTCAGTCAGCCACTGCTCTGAGCCTCCAGGGTCTTGTTTGGAGCAAGGCCCAGTGAGGTCTGCAAAGGGCCCTGACTGCTACAAGATGACCGAGGCCAGAACTCTTGGGAAATGGTCCGAAACCATCGTTAGCTCAGAGGGGGACGATGGAAGTGCCAGGGATGTGGGGCCTGGGTTGGTGCCAGGCTGGGAGTCAGGGCCTCCTGACAGCATCACGCACTCCCTCCCTCGGCTGCCACCCGCAGCGGCTGCCAACTCCCTCAGCTCCTGGAATCACACAGGTAGCTCGGGCCTCTGGGCAAAAATCTGTGACCCCTACATGGTGGTGTGTGTAGGGGAAAGCGGGGGGGGGGGAGCACCTGCGTCATGGCGAGATGGAGACCCATTGAGGAACACAAACCCTGACGCTCACAAGCTGGGGCTCGGGGACCATCCGTGGACTGCTCTGTGACTCCATTTCCCTATGTGTACCCTGGGGGTTGCTGATGATATGAGATGATGCAAGTCCAGTGTCTGGCCCAGTGTCCAGTGTAAAGGAAAACTTGTTATAATTTTTCAGCATCACATCCAGTACAAGGCTGGGCACCCAGAAGGCACACGAAAATACTCAAAGTACCACCATGTGCCATCATTGGAGTTTCACGGGCCTTTAGAAAACGGCTCTGACTTCACTTGCTGTGTGGCTGTGGGCAAATAAATTTACCTCTCTGAACCTCAGACTCTCCATCTGTAAAGTGGGAACAAGAATACCGACCTTACAGAAAGGTTTCGAGATGCTAAATAAGAATATAAATATAAACATGAGTAAGACAATAAATATAAATAGACAGAGTCCAGTATGTTATAGGTGCTCAAAAAATGTCTGTTCGCTCCTGTAGGGGCCCCCTGTCCAACACTAACTCTCAGGGGATACACGGGGTCCAGAGAGGGCTCTAGGGCTTCCCCCGACCCAGGGCTGGAGCAAAGGTCCTTTGACACCTGCTATGGAGACAGGAGAGATGAACTCTCTGGCTCTCAGTTTTGCTACTTGTAAAAGGAGCGGGTCGGATTGATCTGTGGTTTACAGTTTGGTTGTGGGCTCTCAGGGGCCACTGTTGTGGTCATTGCCAAGCTCACGGGGCTCCAAGACCATCTTTTCTAAGTCACCCAGACTGCCTTCCTTTTACTCATCGGATTTGAAAGTGTCTCAGCTGCTGTGAGGCCTCGGCTGTGTGGCAGTTCCTGACTTGTGGATTATGTTCAAGGGTCCTGGCAGCTCTGGCCACCGGGATGGGGGCCCCCTCACCACACCCCTGCCCGTGCAGACTGTCCTTACCCTGCCTGAATCAGGGTTGGCTCGCCTGCCTGGCAGGGGGTGAGTGGACAGAAGTGACCGCACCCCTGCCCAGCCAGCTGGAGCCTGAGCCTTGGATGCTGGCTCCTTTGGCAGTTAAAGTCCCCCTGGTTGTCTCATTTAATCACAGCTGTGTGCACGGTGACTCTATAAATAATTTTTAGTGCGACATAACCATTATTTCACTAATTGCTTCACACACACCCCTGGCCTGTGAGATAAATTAAAGTTTGCTGAGTCAGCACCTTTGGCCGATGCGGCTTGGGGGCTTGGGAAGTGCAGCCCATGCCAGCCTCAACCTGGGACCCTGAACGGAGGGTGCTGCTTACATGAAGGGGACGAGGATGGAAGGATTGAGGGGGATAAGGAGAAATGGGTTAGTACAAGGGCTCCCGTGTGCAGTGGTATAGGTTGTATCCTGGACAAGGATCCTTGGCCAGTGGCGCACCCGGGGGCTGGAACCCAGCCCGTGTAATGCTTCCTCGGTCCATGTGCCCTGGCGTGGGATTTGTTGATCCAGGAGAGGGAGGAACCTTTTTACGATCTGCACAAAGGCACCGTATGAATTAGTAGACTCGAACTAACACCCATTGAGCAGGGTGTCGGGCTACCCCCGTCAGAGGGTAAGCAAAGGACGCCTCTCACACCATCAGTAGCATGGAGACCTGGGTTCTAGGTCTGATGTTGAGGGTCGTAGGCAAGTCGCTTCCCCTATCTCTGGGTTATAATGTTTGGACAGTGTATCAAGTGCTAATCACATCTAAGGCTGGGCTTCAAACCCAAGTCCCTGGCTCTGGTCACTGTACTCTCTCCTCTACCCTGGCATATTCCGAAGTTAGTGGTTGTGGCTTGAAAAAAAGGTTCATGTGGTCAAGCGTGTTTGATGTATTGGGTGAAACGGGTTTCTTTCCTACCTGACTTTCCAGAGAGCTGTAGCATGTGCCAAAGCAGCGTGACTCCCAGAGAGGGCGGGAGACGGGGTAATGCGTTTGGCGATGGAATCCTTTATTTTAGGACTCTTGTTCATGCTGAGATCCTCGTATCTATCTCTGGGTTTGTTAATGAGTGGATTTTATCCCCAAGGGTGGAGAGTTCTATTCCTGGCCTGCTCGCTGCTCCCCAAGGTGGGCAGGAGCCGCCACTCTGGACTCAGGGTGCTTCCTGATCTGTCACCCATGAGATGTGGCGATCGGCTCAGCGTGGGAAGAGGTCTCTGTGTCCTGAGTCACCGGGCTCCACGTTCCTTGAGGGCAGTGTTTCATCTGCCCAGTTACTGCCGTACCCCTGGGGCTCAGCTCAGGGAATGTCTATTGAGTGAATGTATATCCGAGTGACTGATCTGAAAAGAGATGGCAGTGCAGTTACCTGGCTTCATATCCCTCCCTAAATCATGCCGGCTGTGGGACCTTTGAGCAGATGGCTTCCGTGAGTCCATCGCCCCCTGAGCTCTCGTGATCCGTTTGTCAAATGTGCATCAAACTCTCAGACCTGTTCATCCTGAAGTGCTGAAGTGAAGCTCCAATGTAATGATGGCTGTGAAAGACGGCTTTCTAGAGTGTGAACTGCTTGGCAAAGAGGGGGATGATTACTGGCTCCTCCTTGGCACCCCGCACAGGGCTGGGGCTGCGATGAGGAATCACCTCCAGGTATCGCCTCCGGTCAGGCCCTCTCCCTGGGGCCTTTCACACAGCGTTCTCATCCAACAATCCTTATAGCACTGTGAGAAGATGGTACCATTCTTGTTTTTCGAAGGAGAAAACTGATGTTCAGAGAGGTGAAGTGGCTTACCCAGGGTCACACAACTGGACTGGAACCTGGATCAGTTCAACTGCAGAGCTTGTGTTTTCTCTCTCTACTCTGGTCTTATTGGCTCCTGTGCTGCCACCTTGTCCTCCTCTCTCCAGAGTGATAAAGTGGATTGTGAAGTAGTGCTAGCTCGCAGCAGAAGGACTGTTGGCCCCAGTGTCCAGTCATTTGTTGTATGTTACCAGTAACAGGGGCAACCGTCTGTTGAGTGTCTACCACGCACCTGGCATTGAGCCGGCTGCTTTAGATCCATTACGTCCCGCATGGAATGCTCACGCACCCTCACTCACAGACGTGGAGATGGAGGCATGGGTCAGTTATGTGACCTGTTCAATAGCACGTGACTAAGGAACAAGTGGCCGGGCAGGATTGCCACCCGAGTTGTCTGATTCTGGAAGTTTGCACTTTCCCTGGACGCTCAGGTTGCTGTAAAACCCATGGTCCTGAGTAGCCAGCCCCAGCCTGGGAGGGTGGCCCCGTCTCTTCCTTGACTCCAGGGCCTGACACACCAGGTCCCTCTGCAAGAGCTGCCATGGAGATGTCTCCAAGGCGAGTCATGAGCCTTTGGGTCTCTCCTTCCTGCCTCCTCGGCCCCATGGGTCCTGTCCTTGCTGCCTGGCGCACCATTATTGCCTGGGAAACACTGAAGAATGATGACAGCGCTTTGGGCCCGGCCTCTCCAAGGTCCCTGTTTAACATCCAGGGAGGCTGGAAGGAGGAGAGGGAGGTGGCTGCTGACATTCACGATTGATGCAGAGTTGTTTATGCCTGAGCCTCCCTCAGAAAGCGGCCCGTGGAAGGCAGACTCAGTCAGCCTGCTCCCCTCCCCAGCATCCTAACTGTTAGCCTCGCTGCTATGGGGACAATGACCTCCGCTCCCAGGGTCCCAGCCATGCTCCTGGGTGTGGCATTCAAGGCCCCTTACATCTAGCTCCAGTCTCCTTGTCTTTCCAGCCTTATCTCTTACTTGTTCATTTATTTAAAAAAAATATTTATTGATCACTTACGTGCCTGGCAGTGTTCTAGGTACTGAAGATGCAGCACAGAACAGAATGGATCAAATCTCTGCCCTCTTGGGAGGAACTGACAGTAAGCAAGTTAACAAATAAATGTGTAATGTCAGGCAAAGAAAAGGACTTAAAACAAAACAAAACGAAACAACAACAAAAAACCCTCCCCAGATTACCCCAAGGGATCTCTAGACAGAACAGAAGGAGTCGGTGAAGTCAGATGGGGGGAAATTACATTTTTATCTCACTAACCTCTAACTGAAATATAGCATTTCTCTTCAATGATAAATGTTGGCCACACACCACGTTCGGATTAGCAGTGCCTGTGACTTTGTCACGAGCAGAAATCAGATATTTTACCATCACGTTAGAGTTGTTGCAGACATTTCAAAATACTATTGACACTCATCATTGCTTCAAAATTGTGGTAGTTAATAGAGCTGCCGCTAGACCTTGTTATTTAAAGCATTAATAAAGAAGCACTATAGTACTATATCACACATTTGTTTTGTAAATATGTTGAAAACGGTATTTCAATATAATTGATTTCCTTTGTAATTCTACGGATTTTCTTCTACATGCTTGAAAACGTTATTCTGGGAAGGGGTCTGTAGGCTGCATCAGAGGCCCCACGTGGGTTAAGTCCGGGAGCAGAGAATGATGAGGAAGAAGGGGGTAAGGGGGAATGGTCAGGGGGCCTCTCCGGGGAAGTGATATTTGAGCAGGGACCTGACGGAGGCAGAGGAGACGCCATGCGAAGGCTCTGAGTGAAATTTCATTCTGGGCCGAGGTTGTAAGGGCTCTGGAGTGGGAAGGAGCCAGGAGGCCAGCGTGGCTGGAGCAGAGAGGGAGGGGATGAAGAAGGCATGGACCGCGTTACGAAAGGCCCCACAGGCCTCTGTAAGGACTGGGTCTCATTCTGAGTGAGATGGAAGCTGCTGCAGGGTGCGAAGCAGGGAGTCAGGTATTCCGATTGATGGATTAGGGATCAATGCAAGTGCTGGGCAGAGAACGGGGCACTAAGCAGTGGGTCAGACGGGAGCAGGGAGACCAGGTACAAGGCTGTTGCCGTCATCGAGGTGAAGATGGCAGGGGCTTGGACCAGGGCAGGAGGGGGAGAGGTGGTCCCGTTCTGGAGATGTCTCGAAGCTCCGGCCAGCAGGACTTAGATCGACTGTGTCCTGCGCCTTCGCACCTCCGTGCCTTAGCCGTGCTCTTCCCCGGCTGCACCTTCCTGCGTGTCAGTCCTTGGGCCCAGCAGTCTCCTCTGGCCCCTCACCCATGTGGCAGAGGCTGCTAGTTGGTTACTCTTTATCCAGTTCCTCCTTACGATTAATAATAGATCCCCAATATTACCTGGGGGAGTAATGTACCCACCTTAAAAGCCACCTATCCCAGTCTCCTTTGCAGCTAGGGGTTGCCAGGGAGACATAATTAAAAATCACTGGGTGGGGCTTCCAGGAACAAGCTTTTTATAGGAGGCTGACTCACCCTGTTGCCCCTTCTTCTTCCTCTTTCTTCCTCCCTGGAGGGTTGGGGCCCCTTCCCCCCAACAGCTCTTTTGAGACCATGAGGGTAAGATCATGGGCATCACGTTGACCTCGACCCTGACATCCTTGAGGGCTGAACCTCTATTGGAACTTCTCATGAGAAAAATAAAACCCTTAAGGATTCAAGCCACTGTAGCTGGGTCTGTGTTATTAGCAATAGGATAAAATTCCTACGTGATACACCACAGTGCAACTTTATTGGATGTCTCCACCTGAGTACCACGGGCCCTTGAGATTCAACATGCCTAATGCTGGGCCTGCCATCTTTCTCTCAAGGAACTTCTTGTTGGGAGCCCAGACATCTGGGAGAAGAGAGAACTAACAGCACAAGAGCTGCACCTATCCACCCACCCACCTATCCACCCATCCACCTGCCATCCACTCATCCATCCACCCATCCATCCACCCATCCATCCACCCATCCATCCATCCATCCATCCATCCATCCATCCATCCATCCATCCATCCATCGTTCTGTTTGTACATCCATCTGACAAAATTTTTATCAAGTATCTACTGTGTGTGGGGCCCTATGCAAGACACAGAAGCTAGAGATGTGAATAATGTATTTCATTTGATGCTCATTTGCTTCTATATGAGTGGGATGTCTCTGAAAGGATACATCAGAAGCTGGAAACCATGGCTGACCCCACAGAGGGAGACTGGGCACCCGGAGTCATGGGTATTTATTCCTCTGAAACCCTTTGACTTTTGTATCATGTGTATGTATTCACTAAACATTTTTCAATTAGAAGTATATGTACATCTTATCTGGATTTTCAGAATTTGCCTTGCTTCAGAAAGGATCTGACGCCGCTTACAAGAATACACATGATGAATAGATGAGGCCTGCTGTCAGGGAGTTGACAGTCTCATGGGGAAAAGAGACGAGTAAACAATTCCAATACAGTGTCGCACAAGGGGCAGAGGGACAGCGGATGCCACCTGGCAAGGTCTCGAATGATCCTGGAGGCTGCACTCAGCCATGGCCCCCAAGCAATGATCTGGGATAGCCACCTTCATCTCACTCCTGGCTTGGCTTGAAAACCAAGATGCCCACTTCTAGATTACATGGCCAAGTCTACCCCTGTCCCCTACAGGTTCAGACACTGACCTCTAAGTCACCGAGCCACACTTATATCCATATGCCCAAGTCAGGGATGGCTGGAAAAGTAGCCCAGGGCTGCGGGGAACTCGGATCCTTCTTGCCAGTACGTTGATGGTGTGTTTATTCCGCGTGAGCCCCGCTGGGCCTGGGGGTGAATGTGCAGGGTACAGGAAAGAGCTTGTCTCTGGTGCCCTGATGTCCAGCACAGCCATGACCCTTCCACAGCCTTGGGCTAGGAAGTGGGGGTGAGGGCTGACAGAAGGCCGGAGCAGGATTGCATGGCCGGCCGGGGCGGGGAGAAAGGACCAGCCTGGCTGCTTGGAGAATTTGGTCTTTTCAGAACAGCCCTTTGAAATTGAGCAAGAATAACTTTAAACAATAAGATGCTTCTCTCTCCCCCTCGGCTGTTGCCCAGGCAACGCCAGAGTGCTCAACAACTGTTTAGTTTTTTAAGAAACCAAATCTCCCTTCCTTTGGTCAGCTACCGCCAGGAAGATGAAGAGGTGGCAGAGGCGCCCTTCGCGGCCCATTGTGTGGGAACCTGGGTCAGCCGCCTGCAGCAGTGACATTTAAATCTGACGCTACATGTTATATATGAACCCCGAGCCGCACTTCTCAGCAACTCGTGCTCCCTCACGGGGGAGGCTCCAATCTTCCGCCCCGGGCTCCTGGGCCGTGTGTGGCTCTGGCAGTCTGAGGGGGGCACAGCAGAGAGGCTGACCTCTGCCTGCAAAGCAGCTGGTTGGCCAGCTTGGGTGTCTCCGGAGGCCATTTGTCCCCAACCCTCTGCATCACCTAACCCAAGAGCCTTCCTCCAGGGGTCATCGTATCCACGGAGCGGTGTTTAAACCCTCTCCTCCCAGAGGCTCCCTGAAAACCCCTGCCTTTGAGGGGCCCCGTCGAGGAACACCTGCCGCTCACCCGCTGTACATTTACCTGCCTGCCAGGCACAGTGATGCCCATCATCTCCGCGGGGCTCCAGCAGCCCAGCGAGGGAGGCTTTTGTTATCCTCGGGTTATACATATAAAGAAACCAGGTGCAGAGAGTTCTAAGACAAGGCTACTAGATGTTAGGCACTTTCAAATGGAAATCCTCAACAGCCAAGGAGGTAGGTTTCACCCTGAGCCCATTTTACTAGAAGTGGAAGCAAAGGCTCCAGGGTCATGTGACAGCTGGTGGGGGTGGTGGGGTTTGGACCCCGACCGTCCGACTGGAGAGCCTGCACTCCTTGCGTTTCATCCCACACTGCCTTGGGGAGGCTCTGTGACCTGGGAACAGAGGGCAGATCTTCCTTGGCTCCTGGAACCGGGTTTGTATGCTCTCCTGGAGGGGCCATCGACTTTCCATGGGAGGCAAGTGACGAGCTTTGGCAACGTGAAGTTCTGGGGTGTGTGTCCTTAGGCAAAAAGGATGTACTTAAAACCTCACTTTGCTTATCTGTACAATGGCAGCACAGTTGTGATGATCATCATAACAGCTGCCACTTAGAGCGAACTCAGGATGTGTTAGGCAGTGCTCCAAGTACTTTACGTGTATTACTTCCTTTAATCATCGCAGTAACTCCACACACAGATATTACTATTATCTCCACTTCCAGATGAGGAAATGGAGACCTGGGGAGTGGAGCTGCTGGCCCAAAGTCACACAGCTAAAAATGAGAGCGAACGAACCTGAGCCACAGGGACAAGTCCTGGCACATGGTAGGCTCAGAGCAGGTGTTGGCTCGCATGTCCCAGGAAAATAAACAGAGGAAAACAAAACATGGGGGAAAGTTAAATTTAGAAAAGCCAAGCCAGGTTAGAACCAGCCCTGGATCCAACTCAGCTGCAGGATGGGAAACTGGCTTCAGCCCCGACACAACTAGAGAAGGGGACGTTGAGACACGTGGGAACCGAGAAAGGCCGGGAAAGTCTTCATGGGGCGGGGTGGGGGCGGGGGAGGCCCACAGCTTGAGGCGGGGAGCACCTGAGCTCTGCTCCTGTCCCCCGGGCTGAGAGAGCACCACACCTGAGACAGGTGGCCTTGCCCTGTATGGGAGTCCCCCGGAGGCTGCGCTGAGTCCCCAAACGTGACAGGGAACACGGGCTGACGACAAGCTGCAGGAATGACGTCTCCTAGCTGATGCTTCTGCCCCTCGCCTCCGGCCCTTTCTCTCCCAGGACACTGGAAGGTTCACCCTCCACTTCCCGGCCCCGCCCTGTCCCCTCACATCCCCCCCCCCTCACCCCCCATCTAGTTTAGCTCCACTAAGTGGCAAGCCCAGAGGTGCGGCGAGGGGAGGGGCGGGGGTAATGAACTCCCATTGGCTTCCTTCACAAGATCACTGCCTTAATTTACGAGGGCTGAGTGAGTCTCATTTCCCCAGTGCGCGTTGAGTAATTAACTATTAATAAAAGCATTACGGAGTTAACCACGGGGGCATGTTTAATTCATGGGGCAGCCGGGCATCAGGACGGAGGCTCTGGCTCAGTGGGGGATTCCTCCCAGAGCGAAATATTGCCAGCAGGGTGCTGCCCCTGCCACCCTTCGGCCCCCTGCGGCGGGCCATTCTTTACGCTCCTAACCAGAGGGAACTAATCCCGGAAGGGCGCCCCGGCTGCTGGCGTCCCAACCAGAGGGCGGAACAGCAGCGAAGTGGGGGAGCAGGGCACTGGGAGGCGTGAGCCCCGGGGGAGGGGTCCTGCTGCTCTTGGGAGTGACCTTGGGCGAGTCACCTAGCCTCGCAAGTCTGTTTCTACTCTGGAAAGTAGGGTGGCTAATAACGAGCCTCCCAGGGGTGGGCTGCAGGAGTAAAGAAGGGTGGGAGAAGATGTGCAGAATGGCCTGATGCTCTTCACGTGTGTGCTATTATCTTTAGGACCTCCGGCTCCCCTGACCCAGAGACTCTTGTTGGGTGTGGGAGGGCAGGTACCTGCTTATTCAAGAACAACCTGGGGGAGCAATTCCTATCAGGATATCTCCTGAGGACGGGGGGGGGGGGCTTTTCAAAGGAAGGGACCGCCCCCCCTCCTCTTGACCCTGTGCACCTAGGCCAGCCAGGGTGAACTAACTCCTACAGCACCCGAACGCACCAGCCTCATGCTCCCTCGTGCCTCTGTGCTTTTGCATCTGCTCCCCTCCCCTCACCCCTGCCTAGGATGCCTCTACCGTTAGGTCTGCTTGGCAACTCTCATTCAGTTTTTAAGACTCAGTTCAAAAGGGCCAGCTCTTCCTGGAAATCTTTGCTCTCCTCCTGCCCCAGGCAGAATTGGTTGCTCGTTTTTCTGTGCTTCCCATGCATTATTCTATTATGGCATCCACCCATCCACCCATCCACCCATCCACCCATCCACCCACCCACCTACCCATCCATCCATCCACCCATCCACCCATCCACCCATCCACCCATCCACCCATCCACCCACCCACCTACCCATCCATCCATCCACCCATCCACCCATCCACCCACCCATCCACCCATCCATCCACCCATCCACCCATCCATCCACCCATCCATCCACCCATCCACCCATCCATCCACCCATCCACCCATCCACCTGTCCACCCATCCACCCACCCATCATCCATCTATCCATTCATATTTATTGAGCACCTATAGTGTGCATCTCTGATCATGTTGTTTTGAAGTCGGACCAGTCTGGCTTTTCCTAGACCATTGGTTCTTAATCTTTTGGGGGCCAAGGACACGCTCTCCCAGAAAAATGCACATATACACACATACGTGCCAGGTGTTGCCTCTCTTTTCAGGGACCCCTGGTCATCCCTGAAGCTAGGCTGTGCCCCCCGGGTGTGGTGGATGCTGTGATGAGCTGCTCAGGCCCCCCTCCCCCCTTTGGAAGTGAAAGACCGATTCCCCAGCAACTGGGAGCGAAGCTGGAAGACGGCCCTCAGCTGTCAGCCTTCTTTGGAGGTTCTCTTGATGGGGAGAAACCTGCCTCACCCGAAGTCACACCCCCTTCCAGGGGTGGGCCCACACTTCCAATGACAGAACAGGGTGGAAATACAAAGGCCTGAACCCCTCGCCCCACCTTGGGACAAGTCTGAAGGGTTACCTGAGCTCCAGGGCTCCCCGTGAGGTACTGAGACCTTCACTGGGACCCAGTTTCCCCCTCTGCCAAAGCCTGTGTCCTTCCCTCCCTTCCACACACGTTTTCCCCAAGACCGCTTTCTAAACAATGTCCTACGCTCTGATCTCCATCTCTGAGTCTACTTCCCCAGGAACCTACTGGATTAAAAGTCCTGCAGGAGTCCTTGAGGACAGCGACGGTGTCTTTATGACTTCTGTATCTCCAGCAGCTCTCACTGGGCAGGGCACAGGGTAGACGCTCCACAAACATGTATTGGATGTATGTTAATGCGTTTTCTCCTGGTTCTCTGTTCTGTCCCTCTGTTGTCCTAGCAGGACAGCTCTCATCAGACATCCAGGAGAAAG
Source organism: Hipposideros armiger (assembly GCF_001890085.2). Lineage (NCBI taxonomy): Eukaryota > Metazoa > Chordata > Mammalia > Chiroptera > Hipposideridae > Hipposideros > Hipposideros armiger. Next base: position 5,422,882 of record NW_017731381.1, read on the forward strand.
GGACAGCCCCACTACTGGGATGCCAGCAGGACCAAGGCTGAGGGTCTGTTTCTGGGAAATGGACTAGTGGCGAATGAAAATGCAAATAACCATGGGAACAGAAATCAAGCTAATTGGTTATTACGCAGAGGGGCAAAGGGGCCTGGCTGATGTCAGGGCTGCACAGTTAGGGTGAAGGCTCAAGGGGGCTGCTGGGGGGCTGGAGGCTGCTGGCAGGAATGGGTGGTGGTGGTGGGGAACAGCTCTTTCTTGCAGGGCAAATCATTTAGGAGTTAGGCTGGTCCCCAGGCCCTAGAGAACCCCCACTTTAGTTCCCACTGTTAGAAATTCCTTTACAGAACAAATATCTATTAAGTGCCTCTGCTGTGCCAGGCACTGAAGCAAGGACGGTGACCTTGAAAGGCCAGGACTCCAATACCTGCTCCTCCTCTCATTTGCCGTCACCTGGGCAAGTTATGTCACACCCTTGTTGCTGCTACTTATTAAGTGGCTATTACTATGGGCCCAGCACTGTGCTATTGCTTTACATACACTGTTATTTCATCTTCACAGTAGCTTTGTTAGGAGATATGTGCTATGATTCCTGCTTTATAGACAAGGGAACAGGCTCAGAGGGGATCGGTAACACGCACAAGACACGTAGCTAATCACAGGGCCGAGCTGTAAATCCGAATCCAAGTCTGCTGGAGTCCCCGAGGCGAGCTCTCAGCCACGATCATGCTTAACCTCTACAAGCCATTTGCACAGCTATGAAGTAGGTACAAGCAATTCTTACTGCACTGGGCTTTAGAGATTCAATAACCTACGTGAGAAGCCTAGAGGGTGCCCAGCGAATATACTCCCCATTTCTGTTCTCCCCATTTCCTGGGTCCCCTGCCTCAGCACTTGCCTGGGCTAGATGGCCCCACTTGCCACCTCTCCAAGGATAACTGTCTCTACCCCAAGCTCAGCACAATGTCTGCAGTCAGTACTGACTGAATGCCGTCGAGGCAAATGGATGACCTGGGTCCCCATCCTCAGGTCTCTGGTCTGCAAGTTGGGGACCCAACTCAGTCCATCCTTAGTCCACGATGCAGAAGCCTGTGGCAAGTACCATGAAGACAATTTTCTTGATTCCACGTAACTCTCCTCTCCAGCCACTGGGATTTTCCAGTTTTTCTCAGCAGAATGGAGCAGAAACAGATGGGGTTGATCAGGTGATCCCCCGAGCCCTCAGGGCAGAGAAGGGTACCAGAATGAAGATGAAGTCATCCCAGGTCCTGCCTGCCATCTCAGGTCTCTCCCACAGGCAAACTCCAGCTCATTCTCATCCCCGCTACAACCTCAACTGCAGACATCCTCATATATTGGGGGCAATAGCCTTACTTCCACCGTAGGCTCCCGGGAAAGGCGGTGGGCATGTAAGCACTTAAAACTTGAACCTGCAGGTCAGCCCTCCTTCACTCCTCCCTCTCTGCAGAAGCCCTGGAGCTGTAGGCTGCGTGGGGACAGACACCACAGCCTTGGAGAGACAAGTCACATCCTTAGCTTCCCGAAACCTGTGCAAGCACCGAGTTGCCATGGCAACGCTGCAGCCCTGAGATGCAATGGCTGCAGACAGCATGGGTGCTTCTAGGGCTCACAGCTGAGGGTGGACACTGTCTGGCCTGGGAGGCCAGGCGATTGGGTGGGCAGGGAGGAAGGGAGGGAGCCCTCCTCTAGGATCCACTGGTAATTGCTGCTAAGTGAGGGGCTGTCATTGAACCCAACATGTGGGCGGCAAGGGCCTCTGTTCTATACCCTGTAATTACTACACCAGACAGCAGCTCTTGCTCCCTGTGCGCGAGGGGGACGATGGGGGAGCGGACAGGAAGCTCTCATCCACCTGAGCCAGCAGGCCTCTGGCAGGCTCTCCCGCTGCCTGATCGTCTTGTGTCCCAAGCATCCTAATGGGCAGAGGTGAGGAGGCCCCGGCTCCTCCTTTTTTCTGGCTTTCCTCTTATCATCGAGTGTGGAGCACACGCTTCCTTTAATCCTAGCCTCTGAGCTGGCAGAATCCCAGGGAGGCAGAGGTGCAGGCACCATCTCAGCGGAGCCCTTGGTGTTACACCTCCATTTGTGGAAGAGGCCTGAACTGCGAGGCTGAGCTGGAGGCAGATCTCGGTTCCAGTTCCTCCTGAGCCTGGGGGCTCTGAGGACCCCAGGCTAGCCACTGCGCCCTCCTACGCCTCAGTTTCCCTAGCTGTAAGGCTGGGAGTGGGCCTGAACAATTCCACAGGATTCTTCTATGGCAGGGGGTTGACACTACAGCCAACACGCTGAACCATCTCTGTAGGTGAAGTTTCGCTGGCACAAAGCCACGCCCTTTGCTTTCTGTATCTAAGTCTGTGGCAGCTTTCCCGCTACAATGGCCGACTTGAGTGGCTGCAAGAGACCACATGGCCCCCACATGGGAAATCCTTACTGTGCGGCCCTTTATAGAAAGTTTGCCCACCTGTTCCTAAAGTAGTTACGTTCTCCCAGGCTTAAGAGTGATCTGATTAGAACAATTCATAACAAGCTCCGTCCTGGCTGTCACCCGAACACCCACTGTCCTCTTCCAAGGACCCCTGCCTGGATTTGGAGAACGGTGGCAGGTCGGGCAGTTCCGAGAGTCCCCAAGTGGTGCAATGGCGCCACCTGCTGTGAGTGCCTGCAAGCACTTCTGCCTGGAAAGATGGCCCTACCTGCGGGGGACACCCCCTCCCAGCCCAGGGGACCAGCTCACAGGAGCAGGCCAGGCTCAGAACCACAGCGCATCACAGCCGGGGTCGCGCCCCTTCCCTCCCCGTTTTATAAAGACTCAGTCTTGAGAGGCTGAGTGCCATGTCCAAGGTAGGTGAGCGCAAGGCCCAGGTGCCAGCGGCCCAGAGCGCCATCCACGGATGTTCCACAGACACACACGGGCACAGGCCTGGCCACGAATCCTTGCTCGGCCACTCATTTGCGGTCTTAGTTCCACAGTTGTTAAAAGGGTTTTAAAAGAGTAAACACTTATATAACATTTAATCTATTACCAATATTGACTCAATCTTCAGAACTGAGATAGCTATCATCCCCATTTCACAGATGAAAAAACTGTGGTACAGAGGTTAGTAATTTGCTTAAGGTCACACAGCCAGTTAAGTGACAGAACCAGGATTCAAACTCAGGCTGCGAAAGCATTCAAGTCCCGAAGATGGTATTTAGTACAGTTTTTTTTCCCTGCCTATAGGTGTGATGGGGCACCATGAGGGGGCCCTGCGGCTCAAACAGGAGCACAGGTGCTGTGGAAGGGCTGGAGTATGATCAGTCATCTGCAGAAGGCCCAGGTGGGGGGGGGGGCCCGGCCTGCACTGCCCCTCCCAGCCCCCACGCTTCCACGCAACATGAGGTAGCCAGTGGACTGGAAACCCTTTATTTCCAAACTATAAATAGATCTGCTCTCTGAGAAAAGATGCTGTCCAGGTGATGAGGCCCCAGCCTCTCCATGTCCCCTTCCCAACTGCTCCGCAGTCCACACCCAGTCCCCTTAGAAACCTGTTATGCCTCTGAAACCACCATCTTGGCAGCCAGAGCCTGGCAAGCACATGAGATCAGCCCTTGCTTCGCCCGCTGGGTCTCCAGCACAGCTCAGGCCCCGCTCCAGCCAGGTCCAAGGCTGGCCTTGTGCTCACCCCGTCTGACCAGCTCCCTGACCCAGCCCCACCATGAAGTCACACGCTCTCCCAGGCCCAGCCCGGACGCTCCTGGCCCACTGCTCCCAGCTGTGGTGAGGAGCCACCTGGGCCCCTGAGCCTCTTGCTGTCCAGGGTGAGGGCTGCGGCGTGGCCTGCTTCCAAGCTGCTGCCGGCTGGTAGCTGCTACCCCTGGGCCACAAAGTACTCCTCCTTCTCCTCGTTGTCACCTTCCTCTGGCTGGCTGCTCCGCAGCAGCAGCTCCAGGTCAGGGTTGGAGCCCAGCTCCTTCAGGGGTTTAGGGCCGTGATCACCTGGGGACAGAGAGACCAGTTATAGACCTCACCGTGGCTTCTAGGTGTGCCCTGATGTGAGAGTGTGTGAGCCTCCGAGGGCCCCACCCCCGAGTCCCTGCAGACGGCCCCCATGTCTTCTCAGAGATGTGGTGGCAGTAGGACCACCAGGCATCCTTCTTAGTGGCACAGCCAACGCAGAGGTGGCTGAACTGTGCAGCCACTAGGCTGCACCTGTCACCTGCTACCTCCTGGCCAGGCTGGGTTGAGGGGAAATCAGAGGGGCTGAGAGTCACGGAGAGGCTGTCCTCAGAACACAGGTTCCGGAAGGGGCTCCGAGCGGTCACCTTTGGAGTGCAGAGCCTTGAGGGCGACATGCAGGGAAATTCCCGAGAGGCAGAGGGCGAAGCCCAGCCAGTTCATGAGGCTGATCTGATCACCCAGCAGATGAGCTGCCAACACCAAAGTGCAGACTTCCTGTGGGCAGAGAAGCAGAAGGGGAAGTGATCAGCAGAAATTGGCTCCTTTGCAAACAAGCCACCTCTGGGCATTCCCACAGAAAACAGCCAGACCCGCCCAAATTCCCAGGCCAGGCAGGTGTCCTGCAGGGCAAAGAGGAAGAGTCCACAGGCTCAGAGGACCAGGCCTGCCTGTAGCACTTTCTTCCTTTGGTGCTCCTGAGATGCAACAAAAGAGGTGCTTTTCACAGAATTCTGTCAGGATGAAAAGAGGCAAACCGAATTCAGCCGTGTCCGCCGGAATAAAGGGGAGCTGCCCTTCCAGGAGGCACCTACTGATGGAGAGCCCTCAGCCGCCTGGGGAGAATAGTGTCATACTGGGCTCTACAGGACACTCACTGGTCTCGGGGTTCTGTGCACAGGGTGGCTACAAATGCCACTCACACAAATGAGACGATTCATTCTGAGAACCACAGCTTACGCCTCATCATTTGGTTGGCCAGAAGACCCTTAAGGAGGCCTACATTTCCGCTTTCTGGCAACACTGCTGCAGTAGCAGTTTCCACCTTGTCAAAGAGCAAACTCTCTCCATGGCCCCAGTACAGGCGGAGTGACAGATGGTGGAGGAGGGGAGGGAGGGGTGGTGAGAGCAGAGGAAAGTGCAGCCAGGCAGCAGTAAACGCAGGGTCGGCAAACACAGGGCACTCATGTTATAAACACCCCTGGCTGTGCCCATGGCAGACACTGCCAATCAATCGCAGAACTCATTACTGATGAGTCTGGATGGGGTTTCTCAACCCATGGCTTCAGGCTACTCCCCAGTGACCACGTTGGCATTCCTGGTAAAATGCAAATGTGTCCTAAGGCCGAGTGGAGTCAGACCTGTCTTTGCATCCCAGCTTGGCCACCTAGCTGTGTTTTCTTGGGTAGGTAGGAGCGGCCTGCTCTTCATGTCTGAAGACCACCACCACCTCACAGGGCTGCAGTGAGGATGGGAGGGGATACAGATGAGAACGTGGCACTTAGCACCCTGAGGGGCTTCCATCTCTTCTCTGTAGGCCCTGGGTGTAGGAGCTGGGATGGGTGCTGCTGTTGAGAAACACCTTCGGGGGCTCCCTCTAAGACAGGACGGGGGTCACCTCCAAGTTTGTACCTTAAAAATGCCGGCAATGGAGAGGGTGAGGCTGGAGGTTCTGGAGACCAGGAGGAATTCGGAGAAGCCCAAACCAAAGGCAAGAATCCCACCAAGGAAGAGGCTCCCAAGTACCCGCAGGAGCGGCCCTGTGTCCTGGAAACGGAAGATTTTCTCAGAGGTGGACAAATGGAGACCTGAAAGCAATGGGGGGAGAAAGGGGCGGCCACGTCCTGGGTGTGCCTACCCAGGTGGCCTCACCCTCCCAGCAGCCAGATGAGATCTGCTGCTGTTGCAGTGCGTACTTCCTGAGCCCCAGCTGACAGGGGCCCCCAAGGAAAAGGACGGGAGAGGCCCGTGCAGACGGCCTGAGACGGGGAAATGGGGAAGCGTTGATGGCTGCCTGAGAGCCCCAGGCAGTACAAGCCAGAGATCCTAATAGGGAGGGATGGGGAGGGGTCTGGAGGCCCTGGGTGAGGTAGAGGGGATGGCATCACAGGGAAAATCCACGGAGGCACCCTGCTCTTCCACATGGTAGTTCCCTACCCATCTGTGGGCAAGAGGGTAGGGATGGTGACTTCATGTGGCCTTTGCAGCTGTGGTAACGTGTGGGCCAAAGAGAGGCGGGGCAGCCCAGTTGAGGACTGTCAATGCCCTGGTTCGCTGGGGGAAGTCCCTTATTCTCAATTTCAGGTGGGCCACCTATAAATAGGGACAAAACTCCATCCTTACTGTCACAATTTCAATCCAGGTCTTGCTATTACACAGCTGTGTGACTTGCTGAGACATGCCCCCTTTCTGGACCACGGCTTCCCCACTGATAACATAAAAGGGTTGGGACTAGTTCAGTGCTTCTCAAACAGATGGTATAATTTGATGAACAGTTCTCAAAAAGCAAACACTGCATATAAATATGTGACAAATGCCATGGTCCCTTGTTTCAGAGACACCCACACAAGCATCCATGCACCAAATTTCGGTTAGACTTTCGCTGAGACTTTCAGAGGGTTCTTGGTCCTCTAATGCTGTCCATCTGAGAGGATGATTCTTTGGGTCCCTCCTTATAGGAAAAGACCCCTTGGGCTATTAGCAAGGTGTGAAGTAATCCCGCAAAGGACACAACTGTGGGAGCAGGAGGCTGGCTGAGGACTTTGAGATTTTTGGAGGGAAGCACCAAAGAAATGCGGAGTGACAGTCCCCCCTCAGGCAAACAGCCTCATGATGTAGGACATCTTGTCTGGTGCTGGGCTCAGCAGTACTGCAAAGGCGTCGGCAAATGGAAGGGGAAAAAAATTTGGGGAAAGCAACATAAGTAATGAACGCGCTTGGGGGATTAATTTACTAGAAAAGATTAAAGGGGCTAAATCCATGCGGCTTTGCTGCGTGCTGACTACCAGGGGCTTTTGGACGAGGGTTTGCAGAGATGGGGAATGGTATAAAGACCCAGGAAGGGAGGGCGAGAGTGGCGGCAGGTACAGGAGGCATAATGAAGGAATGGGGAAGAGATTTTAAAAAGGAAACAAATGAAGCTGCAGAGCAGAAGTTTCCTGGACAACAGGCAGGGCTGCAGAATAATTTTCTCAGAGAGGTTCGAGATGCTTCACTGCTTGAAACTTAAAGGGATGTGGGACAGAATTTTCTGTAATGACCCTGAGGACAGAAGGGACTCTGGGAGGGGGATAAACCGACAGGGGACAGAGACTAATCCCAAAACATCGGAGGAAGGGGCGCGGCACTGCGCCTCCCAGCCTAGACAATTCTCCCAGCCTCTCACTTCCCTGGGAGGTGACAGTGGAGGCGGGTGGCTCAGCTGCCCAGGCTCCTGTGTGCCGCTGGCCCCCGGTCCCCCAGCCCCTCTAGAAACGGACACTCCACCAATCCTGCACACACTCCACACATCTGAACCTACTGTTCCCACTTCCGGGGATGCCCCGCCCCCATCAGCCTGTCCAAGTCCCATTCAGCCTCCCAAATACAGTGTCTGGGGAGCCTGTCTGACTTGCCTTTCCACCCAACCATCCTGAGACAATTCACGACCCTCTGTTCCTCCTGAGGCAGAACACAGCATAATGGTTAAGACGAGGGACTGCGGAGCCAGCTTCCGGATCCAAATTCAGGCTCATTTGTGAGCCATGGGACCTGGGCAAGGTTATCATTACTTCTCTCTGTCTCAGTTTCTTTCACTGGCAAGATGGGAGTATGAACAGTACTGCCACATAAGTTTTGGAGAATATTCAAGTTAATATATTTAAATGATTAGACCTGCCCTGGCATCCCCTTAAGGGCTGTCCACAGTCACTGTATCGTCGGCTGTGTTTTATATACATGGTCCATGTAGGACTTATCGTGCTAGATTCTAGCCCTTTGGTTTAAGTGTCTGTCCAGCCCTGGAGTGGACGACCCAACCTACCTTCAAAAACGGCAAAGAGAGGGAACAGCCCCAGAAACATGAGTGGCTGCAGGTGGAACATGGTGTCAATGGGGTTCTGGAGCCCTGCAGAATGGGGACATGGGTGAGCTGCCCGGTCCGGCCTGGTCTGCCTCCACCCGGCCTGGCGCCCGGGCCCCCCTCTCACCAAGTTCCGCCTTCTGCAGAAGCATCTGGGTGAGGGTCCAGCGAATGCCGCCGATGAACGAGGCCCCCAGCACCAAGGCAAAGCCCTCCATGTTGAACTGGGTGGACTTGTAGGTGAACATGAAGAGGCCCCCGGCGATGAGGACCACCACCAGGACCAGAGCCGCACGCTATTGGGATGGGGAGCAGTGGTAACTAACGTGGGGGTCTCGAGGTTGTCATACCTGGAGTCTGGGGGGGTCAGCAGCCATTTTGGCTGCGCCTTCTACCCCCGCCACCCTGGGGGGTCCTGCCAGCTCTTTCCCATCGATGTATGCAGAGCTGACATTCAGCTGGCATGTACCCAACAGCCCTACCTGAAATGCTGAAGTGCTTTCCTTGGCTGTCCTAGGGGGCCTCACCCTCTCCCCTGGACAAACGAAGGGCACTGCCTCCCACAGCAGGGGGCCTCCAGGACCCTGCCTGGCCTGACCTGGGCCCTCGTCTTCAAATCCTTCCTCCTTTGGTTATTACCCCTGCCGCATGTTTCTAAGAATTCTCAGTCGTGCCCAGTCCTAGGTCCTTCCTCAGCGACGGGAGTTTCTGCCACCTGGGCTGGGCTTGTCTCTTCTGTCACACAGTGACAAGCCACTGCTCAGATCTCCCTTTTTATTCTTAGCATCTGCGGGGGTACGAGGGACAAAAGGAAGCTGGGGCCTCACCAGCTCCTCCAGCTTGAAGATCAGAGAGAAGATCAAGATGAAGAGGACGGCGGAGGATTTGGTCATTGTGTACCTGCAAGGGAAAATTACCACACTGCACAGCTGGAGCCGGGGCTCAGACCCGCCATCAAGAAAGGAGCCCACAGAACCATCGGCGGGCTGGAAAAGACGGGGCAGCTTCCTGACTTCCCTGAGGGCAACTGGCGCTGCTCAGGGCAGCAGGGCAATCTGGGTACAAAAGACCAAAAGAAGGTGGCCTGAGTCATCTGGGCTGATAGGTGACCTTTAATCGGAGGAAATCTCTGACTGAGAAGCGTCTGATGAGCAGCAGGAAGAAGGCTGCAGGCCTGACACTGGCTTAGCCAGGCCTGTTCTTCTCTATGCCTCAGTGGAGGCCAGGAAGGAAGGAAGGAAGGATGAGAGGAGAAGAAGAAGAGAAGGTGGGACTGTGCTCTCTGAAGCACTAAATCAGAGATAAGAAGTAACGTCAGGCCTCCCTCTGTGCAGCTGCACACTGCCACGCCTGTCGCCTGTCACTGTCCTATTTGAGCCCCTGGCTTTGCCAGGCCACCTGGCAGGCAGGCACAGCTCCCCTCTGCATCTGGTTTCAGGAAGGGGGTGGCGAGTTTCTGGGGAGCTGCTGGGTGTCAGGGAGGAGCTGAGGGAAGATGGCCGGCCCACAGGCTGGTGGGCAGGCCGTCAGCTGGACAGACAGAGAGCTTGAGCACGAAGGGCGGCAGCGGGCTGCGGCCGGTACTCACAGTGAGACGGTGATGTAAAGGAAGCTCCAGTTGGACAAGCCCACGTCAAGTGCCGTTGCCAATGCTGCGGAGACAGGGGCACCCACCCGACATGCAGCCAGGGCAGGCCGGTGCGGGGCACCGCTTGTTACAACCCTTCCGCGAGGCACCTGAGTGCCCCCGCTTTGCCCTGCTCACCCTGGCTTTCTCTGGGGCCCTGGACCTGCCTGGTCTACCCAGCAACTAAAAGGTTAACTCCTGGCCAAAAAAAGAGCGGGGAGAGGTAGTCTGCTCCAGCATTCAGGCTGTAGGTCCAGTTCTGACTGGCTGGGGCCCGTGTGGGTCCCACAGGAAAATATTTTGAACACCCGCCTGATGAAGGGTAGTAATCAGAGCCTATTGGTCCTTCCCTGAAAGCTCTTCGGAGTGGTCACGGAGGAGGACCTGGCCCTCCAGGACCTAAGCCCTGCCACCCTGTCGTCACTCATTTCTCCCCTTTCCTCTCCCCAACGCCGAGTCCTGAGCATCCGGAGACACTTTCAGGCCTCTACATGCACTCAACCTCTCCCGAGCACAGAGTGCCCTCCACTCCCAGAACGGCCAGTCCCAGTCACCCTCCGGTCTTGGGCCTTGCTCTGGGGAACCCTCCCCCCTCAGCGCCCAGCCTGGCCGTGGTTGGTTCCCTCGGTGCTCAGCATGGCGAGGGCAGGGATTGTGCCCTCTGCTCACCACTATCTCCAGGCCTTGGCACTAGGCTCAGTGTAGGGTTCAAGGGTGAGGGAACTACAAGGCCACTGCTGCACTGGGCCTTTACTGGGTGTGTGTGGGGGAGTGGGAAGATGGGGAGTGTGTAAGAGGCAGGAGTGGGGGTGGGGGAGGGCAGACAGAGGACAGGGAGCAGGTGGGGGCAGGGAAAGAAGGGCCTAAGTTTCAAGCCACGAAGCCTTCCTTTTGCTCCCACTGGGAGCTGGCCCACTGGGGCCCTCCCCACGGCACACACCTGTCGGAGCTACTCTTCTGAGGTAGTCAGTCCAGCTCAGCACCACGCGGGCCCTGTGGCTGGAGCACTGCACCAGCGCCCTGGACAGGGCGGAGAACAGGAAGATCACGGCCAGGTGCAGCATCGTCATGAAGATGGGGAAGTGGAAACTCTGCACGGAGCCCAAAGCACAGGTGGCACAGGCGTGGCGTCGACAGCCAGCCCACCCCCGGGCCGTCTTCCCTCCCGCCCCTAACTGGTGGCAGCCCTGCTAACTCGGTGTTTCATGAGGGCTCTGCAGCGGACGAGGGCCTTTCACCCACATTACCGTCACTTGGGGGAGACTTAGCCCCGGTTCTGGAGGTCCCCCAGAGAGCAGGCGGCAGAGCAGGGCTGGGCCTTCGTTTGGCATGGTGCTATCTCCACCCCTTCAACAGCCGGTAGCCGGCTACCTGCTCCAGCCCCTCCCCACAGCCCACGCCCAGCTAGCAGCCAGTGGGGACCAGGACGGCTGTGCGATTATTAGAGTACTGAACCACCTCTCTACCGGCTGGTCAACAGCGGCCGCCTTAAGTCTCCCCAGCTCATCCCTGTGTCCCCCGTTTCTGATTCCCCTCAATCCAGACATTTCAGGGGCATCCCTAGCATGGCAGGGTTGGCCGTAGGGCCCTGCCCCATCGTTAGTGTGACTGGCCTCCAGTTTGGCTGGTTGAAGCCCGTGCCTTCCTCTTGTTAAACATTAGGGACACTGCAGCCCCAGTCGCCTCCCTCCCAGCCCGTCCGCACCCAGGCCTCCGAGTTACCTTCGTCAGCCATTTGTTGTAGAAGGTGATGCCGATGGAGAAGCAGTAGTAGAGAAGGACCAGTCCCAGAGTCAGCACCACCTTCCACACAAAGGCCACGTCGAGGGCCCACTTCCCCATCCGTGGACGTGGCAAGTGCCTAGCTCGGGGTCTCTACGGGCAGACACCTCTCCTGAAGACAGGCCACAGAAGAGCCGGCTGAGCTGGGCCACGACTTTCAACAAGATTGCCACCTGGTGAGAGGAGTTCTCTTCGCCTCCATGATTCAGGATGGTCAACGGAGCTCTAGGCAGCGTCCTCACCTAAGGGGCTGGCGGCCCGAGCCGACCCTCTCCATGGTTAACCGGATGCAGGGCTCACAGGCCTGAGGCTAGAAGAATGGAAAGGCAGCTCTGGTGGCGTGTGCAGAGTGAGGGCCACCTGACTCCAACCACCCCCTCCCTGTCCCACAGGGAGCGGATCGGAGCAGACAGGACAGCAGGAAGGAGCCACACCCAGTGCAGGCACTCGCAGCAGAGCACCTGTCACGTCCACTCTTGTCGCCTCAAGCTGTTTTCCATGAATTACCACCAAAGTGACCTTTTACAAACATAAATCTGATGTCAACCACTGCTTAAAGCCCTTCTGTGGCTTCCAGTGTTCTTTTGATAAAGATCAAAACCCTTCTTGTGGCTGCAAAGGCACAGTGTCCCTGCCGGACTCTCCGCTCAGCTCCAGGCTCTCTGAGCCCTCGTCCCACCGGCCCTTTCAGTCCCCACTCACCAGGCTCCTGCCTGCCGCCTGAAGAAACTGAACGCTCTCCCTCCCTCCATGCCTTTCTCAGCTGATCCTACTTATCTGCAGCTCAAATGCTGCTACCTAGGGGATCACCCCCCTCCTTGATGGGTCCCCGAGATACAGGCTGCTCTCGCAGCTCCCCTACTTTTCCTTCACTGAACTTGTGTAGGGTGTGATGATTCAAGCGATGGTGTGTCTCCTCGGAGGCTGTGAGCTCTGCAAAGACAGGGACCCCAGTGTCCATGTCAGCCTCGCAGCACACCTGGCACACTGCAAGTTCTCCACATGGTTTGATGACTCAATACAAGAGGGCGGCCATGTGATTCTCAGGGGCCTACTCTGGTCTTTAATCTGGTCACTAATCTGGTGTTAAAAATGGACCAGGAGGGCTGGCCAAGTGGCTCAGTTGGTTAAAAGTTAGCTTAAGAGTGCGAGCTCTGAGCAACAGGGCCACCAGTTCGATTCCCACATGGGCCAGTGATGCTGCGCCCGAGCTGAACTGTCAACAGGTGGCAGGATGGCTCAGCTGGTGAGAGCATGTGCTCCTAACAACAAGACTGCCTGTTCAATGGTGGGCTATGCCCACCCGCAACTAAGACTGAACTCAGCACCTTGAGCTAAACTGCCGCTCAGATGGCTCAGTGGATAGAGTATGCGGTCTTAACAACAAGGCTGCTGGTTCAACTCCCGCATGGGATGGTGGCTACACCTGCCCGCAACTAAGACTGAACTTGGCATCTTAAGCTGAGCTGCTGCCCGGATGGCTCAGTGGATAGAGCGTGCGCTCTTAACAAGGCTGCTGGTTCGACTCCCACATGGGACGGTGGCTACGCCCACCCGCAACTAAGATTGTAACACAGCACCTTGAGCTGAGCGGCCACGAGCTGCCAACAGGCAGCCAGATGGGGACTGGCGCCCTCCACAACTAAGAATGAAGAACTTGGCTGGTCCCCTCCCCCAATTCCCCAGTTTAAAAAAAAAAAGAACCAGGAAACCAACACCTACCTTGCCCTGGACTCTAACCATTGCCCCCACTGACACAGTGCCTGTCTTAGGGTCTTGCCACACTAAACCACTGCCTGGCTCCCTATCAACCCAGCCAACCCCAGGGAGTGCCCGGAGCAGGACAGGACCTGGGGAGAGCAGGTGGACCCTGGGTCCAGCATTAGCTCATCGGCTGCTTCACCTGTGTGTCCCTCTTCCCCTCTCTCCTCCTTTAAGATGTTCCCACCCTGCTGACACGCCACCTCCTTCTTGAAGCCTTCCTAGAATTGCCTGATCAGACATAACCCGACTTCCCCCACCCCAGTCCTTTCTGAAGGGAGTGTTTACATTGGTTCTGTACTCTGGAACTGGATGTACTCTGGAACCTGCGTTATCATTTTCCTCCCCCCAAGGCAAGCTGGGAGCTGGCACAAGTCTCATTAGGGCTGTAGTTATCTTCAGGGGCACTTTGGAAACCTGTGGTGGTGTTTGAGGAAGACACTCCCAGCTTTTAGTGAGTGGGGACTATGAGGGGGACAGTCCACATAACTAAGAGCTGTTCTGCATCCGGCATGACTTTGACATTCCTGTAGGTGAAAGGTCTCCTTATAATGACCTGAACCTAGACCCCAACTGTTTTACAGGTAACAGCAGTTTTTCCATGGTTCTACTAGGTACTAAAATTTCTAATACATTTGCCATGTACACTGAAGGGGACGGGGGAGACTGAACTGTTTTTGATAAAAGGGTCCCAAGAGCTCCCAGTTTGGAAAAACCACATCATGGCACACGTGGGTTTCAAGCTGCCAACACGACATGGCTGTAGCAGTTGGCACTGTGGGTAACACGCTCCCAGAGGTTCTCCGGAGTGGTGACAGCATCGACTGTTTCACTATGGCTTTTAATATCCTGGGGCCCAGGAACTAACATATTGAAGCTTTTTATTTTATTATCAATTACTTTCCTTTTATTTCTCTTTTGTATTACGGTTAGGGCATTGCCAATTTAAAAATGTATGCGTAGGCAGTTTGTATAAACCATAAGTTTCATTTTAAAGTGATGGGGGGGGGAGGGTTGTTACCAAAATATTTGTCTTTAAAAAGAGGGTGCTGCATCCACCGGGTTGAGAACCACGACCTGATGTGGGCCCATTCCTTAACCCGCCTTCTGTAAGCTGACATCACCCCAATGTCCATCCCTCTGACCTCCCCGTCAAAACTGCCTCCCTGTCCTCTTCGCTGGGATGTCTATTGTCAGGCATCTCACACCCAGCCTGTCCAGAACAGACTCCTGTTTCCCAGGAGTTGTCCTCCTCTGTCCAAACTTGCCACCTCAGCCAGTGGCACCACCGTTCACCTGGCTGCTCAGACCAGACACCCTGTTCTCATTCCTGATTCCTCTTTCCCTCAGCCCACATTCAATCAACAAACCCTGTCAGCTCTATCTTCCCAAAGATCACATTGCCTGACCTCCATCCCTACCATCCAAGCCCGCATCCCCGTGCCTGCACCATGTCACGCATGAGTCTCTTACATGGTTTTCCCTGCTGCTCCCTGCACCTCCGGCAGTCAGACTCCTGCTAACACAGCTAGAGAGTGGGGGTCTCCCAGATCTCAAGGCCCATCCTCTTTTCTCTAGGTCAGGGCTTCTCAACCTTGGCATGATTGACATGTGGGGCCAGCTAATTCTTTGTGGGGAGAAGGCCTGTCCTGAGCACTGTAGGTCTTGACCCACCAGATGCCTGTAGCATCTCTCCCTCTCATCCTGAGTAATGACAAACAAGAATGTCTCCAGACATTGCCCAATGCCACCTGGGGGCAAGGCTGCTCCCGGTTGAGAAGACTGCTAACATCACACAGGCGGCCACAGGGCAGGCTGGCACTAAGCTTTCTTCTAGCACTCTCTCCCCATGGCTCTTACCCACAGCTTCCTAGCCAGGGCAGGCTGAAACCTTCTGTGAGTCAACCTCTTGTGCCTTCTGCTTTTGCTGCTGTTCCTGCTCCAACATTGCAACACCCTCCTTCCACTGTTCAAATCCGCCTTTCCTTCAAAGAGCCAGTCCAGGTTTCCCACCTGTAGGAAGTCCCCATGACAACCCCAGCCCACAGTGAGCACCGTCTCAAAGTTAACAACACTCATTCTTATTATCATCAGGAAGGTCACCTCATCCCAAACACAAAATCAGACTTCAGCTAGAAGGGCTCTTGGAAATCATCTAGCCACTTACCAGACATGCACTTATTAGCACGCCTGTATCCCTAGCACTGGGGACAGAGACATGCAATGGATAAGGTCCCCACCCTTATTTTATCTTATCATAAAACCAGGCTTAAAGGAGCAAATGCCCTTTTTCAAATCTCACTTGCCCTGGAAAGGAATTCCAGATTCTGCCTTACTGTCCTCAGGCGACAGCCTCGCTGAGGGCAGCAGCCACCTCGGGGTAGAGCTGGTGGTGCATCGCTGTAGCTCCCCGGCTGGAACAAGGCAGCGCGGCTTAGTGCTTCAAAGTGTGCGCTCGGAGGGAGAAAGAGCTGAGATCAAATCCTGGCTCCTCACCTTACTACTTCACGACCCTAAGTTACCTGACTTCTGGACCTCAGTTTCCCCAACTGTAAAGGAGGATAAAAATCATGTGTCTCCTGCAGGGGAGTCAATAGCATAAGGTCCAGCACTTCATGCTGGCGCGCGGTAGGAGCTCGCTTCCCTCCCTGTCCCCACTGCTGCACGGAGTCACCGCACCCTGCTCCTCGCTGCCCCTTCACGGGCCAAGTCTCGACTCTCATCCTGCACATCCTGCACATCCCAGCGCTTCCTATTCCTGGGGGAAACCTCCTGGGTGCCACGCCACACTCTTCTGGGTGGTGTGCTTCTGCTTTTCTGGACTCCTTCTTGGTCTCTGACGATGGCTGGTCAACCCAACCTGTAAAAACTGGGTGTCGGAGCGTTGGACCCTGGCTTCTCTTATCTAAATTCTCACCTTGTGTAATCTCATCCCATCCCATCCACATGCCAGTGATTTCTAAATCCCTTACATTAACCCTCATCTCTCCTGTGTGCTCCAGACCAGTACATCTGTTTGTAGCTCCGCGTAAGACACCTAAAACTGACGGTGTCCCACACAGATTCCTTGATTCATGCCCCCAACCTATTCCAAAGTCACTAGTAAATGCCAGCAGAGTACACCTGGTTACTGAAGCCTCAACCCCCGCTCCCCCCAATCATCTCTGGACACTCTTTCTGCCGTTCTCAAATCCTGTCCCGTCAGTTCCACCTCCCATATACTTGCTGACCCAACTACTCTCTTCACCCCTACTCCACCATCACAGTCTTCATTATCTGTCCCCTCCTGACTGCTGCGTTCTCCTAGCTGGTGTCCCTGCTTCCGCTCCCGCCCCTGCAGCCTGGAGTCCACCAAGCAGCTGGAGAGGTGGCTTTAACACAGAAAGCAGACCGCCAGCCATAGGGCTAAGCCCAGCTCCCCAGGAGGTCCAAGGGGAAGGCCGCCCGCCGTCTGGCCTCGGCCGACGTCTGCGACCTCACTGTCCCACCCACCCATCCCCCAGCACCCACCACTCTGGCCGTCACACACACCACGCCTGCGTCCTTCTCTGCACTTGCTGGTCCCTCTGCCTGGAACACTCTTCCACAGGTCTTTGCTTGGCTGAACTCTCCTCGAGGACTCACCCCTCATCCTCAGGGCACCGCCCCCCACCTGACGTGTCCTACTTTGCCCACGAGTTTGCTGCCCGCCCCCCACTCCCACCCCACCGCGGGACGCAGCCTCTCCGCGGGCAGAGCCGTGTGTACGGGCGTGACTCCACCTGGGCTCCAGGCCCAGCTTGTCGCGGGGTATCAGGAAATGCCCGGGGAGGCGCGCGCGGAAGGATGCCGTGGGGGGCGCGTGGAGGCCCCGGTTCCCGCCACGGCGAGGCCCAGGCGCGCTCCACGCAGAGGTGCGCGGAGTCCAGCTGGAACCCGGCTCCCCCGCCCAGGCCCCGCTCTCCGCGCCCCCGGGAGCGCGCGTTCAGCCCGCGGCGCGCCCACTCACCGCAGCTGCCAGCGCTCAGGGCCGGGATCCTCTTGCCGGAAGTGCGAGGACCGGAATCGCGCCGCCTGGAGGATCATTTCCGCCAGAAGCCGCTGGGGGCGGGGCCGGCGGCCGCGGGGGCGGGGCGGGAGACGTAGGTCCGTCTTCACCCCACTGTCTGCCTAGAGCCCGTTCTGTGCGCCGTCTCTGGGGAGCCCCTGGAGTCCAGCGCTGGGCACCCTTTTGAGCTGTGGGTGTTTGTGTTTCCTGCGCTCCATCAGGGCCTCGCTGTGGAGCCCGGATGCCTGCTGCAGAGCCCTACGCACCGCGGGCACCCAGAAAATAGTCACCTGTTAATTTCTAATGAACAAATGGTTTACCTTATTCCAGTCCAGTGTTGGGCAACCCTGGAAAGAATTACAAATATGTCTCTCATACTTTTTGTCTTCCGGTTGCTCAAGCCAGCTGGGGAGTGCTAAATCAGGGCATTACATTTTAGGACTGAGCGCCATGGGAGGTAATAAATAATACACATTTGTGAAACATTTTCCCTGTGCCTGAAACTTTAGTAGAAGAATGATCTCAATTTCAATAGGTCGAGTAGAGAGAGCGAGTCCCAGACAGGAAATAAGAAAGGGGGGGAGAATGGAGCCTGGCTTGGAGCCCAGTTATTTGTAAGGAGAGTACCAAAAACTATGGTTGGAAAAGTAGCCAAGGGGCAGGCTGCGGTGGTCCCAAAAATGCCAGCTAGGGAGTTTAGATCTTATTCATCTTGCAGGATGGATTAAACGGCAGAACCAGCAGAGACGGAGATCCATTAGCAGGCCAGGGCAGGCTAGGGTTGCAGACTGAAGCCCAGTTTGGGGTTTCCTCTCCCCCCCCCCCACACCCAGCCCCTTCTGGGCTCTCTGGCTCTAACACTGGCTGCAAACATGGATCCTTGCAAAGTGACTCAGCTGGGCTCCCTGGCCCCTCTGAACAGAAAAAGGCTCAAGACCAGAGTGTAAGCAGTTCATTATGTAAACCAATGCTGCCCCCCACCCAGCTGGCATTTCACAGGCATTAGTTCATGTGGCCCTTAGCTGTCACTTACAATGGCACCCATTGCTGCCCATGGTCTTGGCTTTATTTAATCCTCAAGGCTTGTACTGCTTGCACTTCCTATGTCATTTGAAAGAGCTTGTCCTCACCCCCTTCTCTCAGAGGCAAGAGAAAAGTATCTATTTTCATCACCGCCTTCACTCAAGCCTCCCAGCTCTCAAGGCTGAGGTTTGGAGCAACAGCCTAAAACACCAGCTGGGAGGCTGGGTACTCAGCACGCAACACACAGGGTGAAGACCGTGTCTTCTCTGTCAGGCACGAGGATTCGAGCTGTTCCCTGGCTGTGTCCCTGGCAGGGAGGAGAGGGCAGAGATGTTCTCAGGGGTGTACAGAATGCTGTTCCCTGCTGTACCTGGCAGGCCTGAGCAGAAAACACTTTGTCCTGATGTGACAATCTGTGAATACCCTTACCAACGTGTGTGTGTGTGTGTGTGTGTGTGTGTGTGTATGGAGGAGGCAGGAGGGTAGAAGAGGAGAAACTCTTGGGAAGTAGATGAAGGCTCCAGATGGAGCTCTCCAAAGTCTCCCAGACACAATGACATGAAGGCTTATCAAGGTGAAGGCTCCCTTGGGCAGAGAGCAAGTAACAGAGAAAGGGCTGTTAGCAGGAACCAGTTTGTACATGAAAGAGTATTTATTGAAAACATGGTTACTGACAGGAAGCTCTTGGTTGCTCTCAGGTTACAATCTTGGCTCACAACTGGGAGCGTTACTGTTTTCTTTTTTGGCCTCCAATTTTATTTTCTCTCAAACATACCATCCTAGGATAGGTAGATCTTATATAAATATATATACATGTCTGTATAAGTATGGCCTATAATAAAGAAAATATATAGTACACTCTTCATTGGGCAGTACCTACCATGCCAGGCCACCAAGACTGAATGCCACTGTGTTCACTATGTCCACGGACAGAGGCTGTGCGTGTGGTTTACAAGTGCGGCAGCACCAGGGACGTCGCATTGGCACAGCTGTGGCCTTAGCCAGCTCCCTGAAATCATGGCCGATGGCAGGGACCACAGCGCTGGAATGGGGAAGAAGGGAAGGAAAACTTCCTGAGGTCTGGAAGGCCGGAGGAAAGCAAACTGGAGGGGGCTGCCATTCAGGGTAGGTGGGAGATTTCTCCCCAAAAAAGGAAGAGATGTTAAGTGGGGGTTGGGAGGAGGGGAATGGAATCTAGTGACCTCACCACAGTCTAAGCCCAGGCTCCTCTGGGCGCTCTCTGCAGAGTTCCTTGAGACTGCGGGGGTGGGACTTAGCCCTCGTGTCTTTGACTTGCCAGGATGAGAGACTGAGAGCTTGTAGAAAGAAATTTCCATCTGCCCAGACAACTGCGTGGGCGAGAGAGGCCTGGTGGCTCCAGAGACCAGAGATGTTCGAGCCAAACCCCAGCAGCAGCAGCATGTTGGCCCTTGTGAGGCCAAATAAACCCTCATTAAAACGGCAAAAGCACAGGCAAGGCCTCTACTTAGATCTGAGACACAGGCACGGGTCACCCCAAGGCAGCCTCTCCAAGGCCCTCCGCATGCCCAGCACGTCTGTCCTCTGCAGGCGGCCTTTCCTGGGCCAGCTCTTGCCCACATGGGGATCCAGCCAGCTGGGGAGCAGGCTCAGGAAGAAAAGTGAGTGGCTGTTGTTAAATGCAGCTCAAGAAGCAGTTTCTTGGCCTGGAAGGCAAGGCTGTCTGCTGTTCACTCCTCACGGCCCGCACCCAGGCCCCACAGTGACGGGGAGGGCAGGGCCGCCTGCCCTCATGACCCACGGTGGGCAGGGGCCAATGAAGCTCTGGGTGGTCTGCGGTGGGTCTGAGGAACGGCTGGCATTTACTGGCCACCACGGTCACTCCAGATTCTGTACAAGTGGAAAGCAAGGCACCAGACTGTAAATGTTTCTCCTGGGCCCCCAATCCCTTCCTGGGAACCGCGGCCTCTGGCTCCAGGCTCAGCCGTAGTGATAGACAAAGTCATAGCTGCTGGGCTCCTTGGGCACTGGCGGGGGGGCCTCGGGAATCTGGATGTTCTCCAGGTCCAGCAGCCGCAGCTTCATCTCCATGCTCAGCAGCGTGTCCAGGTCGCTCTTAGTCAGCTCGCTGGACATGTCTTTCCCCAGAAGGGCGCTGAGGCCGTCAATCCAGATGCAGTACTGGGGGGGGGGGGGAACAAGTGGCAAAACGTCACACGGTGGCCCCTGGTCAGCAGGAGGTCCTGCCCAGGTCCCTTTTCTAGGAGGACTCACACCATTCTCTCTTGGTACTTCTCAGAACAGGCAAAATGGATTTGGGATAAGAGCACAGAGAAGGAGGGAGGTGATCATTTACTTTCTCAAAAGACCTTTAGGTGTTTATGAGGGACTGACACTGAAACTTCCTAAGATAACATGAAATCTGATTTTTTAAAATGCAGTTAAAGAATACAGCAAAACAAGACTTGAGAACTGGGGCATTAGGGAACTGAAATTGCCCTGAAATTAGTAATGGGGGTGGAGGTGGGAGTGGGGGAAATACATATTAGGCAAGAAAGGCAGGACACAAAAGGAACCACTGAGGAACCTCAATTTTGTTTCAAAAAAAAAAGAAAATTGAAACAACAACAAACAAACACCCCAGTCAATAAATTAAGTACTAGAGAAACTGAACCTGAGGGAATGACAAGAGACAATAACAGAAAATTCTCAACCCATCCCTCCCTAACTCCTCCTGTTCCATCCTTCTCTGTGCTTCTGCCCACCTGTCCCCCCACCTGCGAGTTCTCCATTGAGTTCTCCATTTCTTCTCGGCGGACAGCTCAGGCCCTGTGCCTCAGTGTTTCCTCCTCCACAAGCCCCGCCCCTAGCTTCCTCCCATGGCTCTGGGAGATCGCCAGACATGTGTGGTCTCAACCGCAGTGACTCATTTAACATCTAGCACCTTCTATCGCTGCAGATGAGCCCAAGCCCGTGTCAGCAGGACCAGGCTTGTCCGGCTTCAGAGCCCAGGCCGGATCCACTACATGTGGAGCAGGGAGGACCTGTCAGGTACACTGGGGAGGTGGCCACACAGAAACTGAACAGGGGACCCTTCTTGCAGTCCCAGGCAAGTAAGTTATCCCTCGTTGGCCCTGTCTTTCTAATAACAACCTACAGCTACTGCTGAGGAGTCACCTGGAGAAACTGGCTCAGGAGGAAGGACCCCCAGGTGACAGATCCTCGGCTATGGCAATGGCCCCCTGCCTTCAGGGGGACATTCCTGTTCTGCCCACTCCTCCCCTCCAGCTGAAGCGTCACAGAGAGAACTCGGCTGTCCGAGGCAGTGCCACGCTGCTCACCTCATACTTATTAGGTGCAATGAAGTTTAAGGTCTCATCGGGGTCATACAGGATGGAGAAAGCCAATTCCAACACCTCCTGAAGGACAAAGGTTTCGGTTATTTGGAGCAACGGACTGGCCTGGACTCTGCACACCAAGATCTTGGCCAAAGTCCTAGTGACTTGGCATCATAGCCAAATGTGCTGATTCAGAAGTGACGTCATCAGGGCCCCAGGGCATGCACATGAATGGCTGGAGATGGGGCCCAATGGAGATCAATCTTAGCTCACCCACTCCCCACCCAAGTCACGCCTAAGATGTGGTGGTTCTTTTAAGATTGGAAAAAAGTCATTCCTCAACACTCATGAGCTTTGAATGTCAGAGTCCAAGACTGTATATTACCTTAAATATGTATCTTGGTTATGAAACTGAAAGTCTCCACAGTTTAAAAAACCACTACAGCAAAAAATAAATTGTGGCCAAAGATGGGACAATTTGAGCAACAACATAACTGTAATGGATTGAAACAAATATAATTTGCTTAAATCCTTGAGTTCATACTAATACTAAAAACCAAAACAATACACACACAGATTGGCCATTGTTGGATGATACCAGGAAACTAACTCTTTGTTTTAAAAGTAGGTACATAAAAGGAAAGAATCAAGCATTTATTCTTCTTTCTTATATAAACTGTACCACTGGAAAACCAATAGTAGATGACGGCAAGGTCCTCTTTAGCAAAGTAGGTCAGCCAATAAATGAAAAGGACTGACTGCATTAGAATATCACTCATGTGCAAACCTCAATTTACTAATGGAACGAGGCACTGAGCATCCACAGTGTGCTAATGTCACAAAAAGAGAGACACCACATGTTATGTGTCTCTCTTGATAGAACATAGTGTCATCTAGAAAACAGTATTATAAAAAAAAAAAAAAAAAGTCAAGACTGAACTGGATAAGCCCTAGATCTCTCTACCAATTTACAGATCTGGGACAGAGGAACAAGTTAAACGACACCAAGGGGAGAGAATCAGCAAATTTCAGACTCTGGGAAACTACCCAACAAGCAACCTCGTTTCTTCATCTAATAAACTGCGAAGAGAGAAAAAAAAAAAAGATGGAGGGAGAACTCAGGAATTAAGAAACTTAAAAGACTAGTCACAATGTGTTCGCCCTTATTTGGATTCTGATTTAGCAAGCAAAATGGGGATGAGCGTGTGTATGTGTATACGTGCATATATACAGATAGTTACATATTTTTATACAGAGAAATTATGACATTTCTAAGACAATGAGTGGAAATGGAAACATCAATGGACTATCTGACATTAAATAACAACTTCTTATTTCTTCTTAGGTGTGATGACGGTACTGTGATTTTGTTAAAAGGTTATGTTATAATCTAGACACATTCTAACTATTTACAGGTGAAATGATGCAATACTTGAAGTTTTCTTCAAAGTTATATGGGAGAGAGGGGCAAGTAGGCGGTAGAATTTGCCATGGTTGTTGAGGCTGGGTGGCGCGCATATGGGAGTTCTATCTATTTTTGTGTATGTTCAAAACTGTTTTTAATCCAACATTCAGGGATAACTTGAAGAGACAGAATGAGGGCAAGAGCTAGCAGCATGACCGCCCTCTCCAGGTGACACTGTGACTCAGACTCAGCACTGCCTTTGCACTCACCTTGTTCTGCTTCAGAGCGCTTTTCTCTTTCATGTGGGGACAATCTTTTCCAGTGACAATGGCCTTGATGTCTGCGACAGGAACTGATAGGTGAAGGGAATTAGTCTCTGGAGGCGTTATGTTGCAAGCGGGCCATTGCTTTGGTGCCAGCTGGGAAGCCCCAGCCCCCAGCCTCAAAGGGCTGCACTAGCCCAGGGAGCGGGGCCTTGTATTGTTCCCTCCTCCTCGGTCACTTCCCAAGGGCCACGGCCTGCTGGGGCTGTGTCACATCTAACTGGGGGGCAGGTCAGGGCTTTTGGGTTGTCTCCCCAAGGCATGGGGCCTCTGCCACTCACCTCACTTCCACTTCACAGCAATGACGATGACAACACCATCACAGCAAACAGCAGTGGCAGCACCTAACATCTTCGTTTGCTACCTGCCCGCCACTGTTCTAAGTGCTTTACATACACTACCCATTCAATCCTTGTATGAGAGAGGTGTGGCTATTATTCCCATTGGACCGGAGAAACCAAGCAGAGGGGAGAATGAACTGGCAATGAGTTAGAATTAGCAGCAAAGCCAGGATTTGCATCCAGGAAGCCTGCTCTTAACCACCGTCTTTCAACTTAGTCTTGTATCTCCCTTTATAGCCTACAAAACCCATCTCTGATCTCACTGAATTCCCCTAACAGCCCTGTGAGGTAGGCCAGGAAGAGGTGGCCTGTCAAGTGGGCGAAGGAGTCGAGAGAGATAAATGGCCTGAGACCAGAGAATCAGTTTGAAAACAGCCAGGACGAGAACCCTCCTGACATGGAGTCCAGCTACCCGGACACATCAACAGAGAGATGAACCTACTTTTCTCCTGCAGGGATTCAAATGTCACCTCCCCTTGAGGGTTGTCATCCAAGTCACCGTAGTGCAGGACCTTGTGGTTGAGCGCCAAGCGGCAATACCAGAATCGCTCTGCAACACAGGGAAGCCAAGCAGGTGAGCACATAGGCAGTGCTGGGAGAGGGCTGGGCACGCAGAGGGCGAAAGATGGCTTGTCCCCTGCCTGCTCCCTGCTGGGTCTGCCCAGGCAGGCTCCCTGCCCGGGCGGCGGCTCTGGACCCCAGGGCCCCCTCACCTTGCCTCCGGCGGTTCCCAATCTTTCGGAAGCTGCTGCCCTCACAGAGTCGGTTCAGGCGCTGCTGCTTGATCAGCTCAAGGATCTCGGGCTGGATCTTCTCCCTCAGCTCCCTGGGGTGGGCGTGCACCAGAGGGAGGAGAGGGTTACCGCGGAGCTCTTGACGGAAGGCAGAGCTGGGGCTGTCCCCGCCGCTGCCACCCCACGCTCCCTGGATGGCACTTACACAATGGGCGGGGACTGAAAGTCATCCTGGCTCATCCTCTCAGACTGGCGCAGTCGCAGAATCTCAGAGTAGCTCAGGCTACGTAGTTTGCTCTTGAACTGATCCAAAGAGCTGGGCTTGGAGGGCAGAGCACGAGTGATCTGCTCTCGGACCACCTGCATAACCTAAGGGGAGAGGAAGAAGGCGGTCATCTTGCCCCCGCGCTGACACATGGACAGGCCGCCACGGCTCTGCCCTTGCCCGGGGTCTGGAGCACAGCGGGAACTACAGGTATCTGCTGGGGGAGCGAGAGTACTGACTTCCTAAGGCACACCTTCTTTCACGGTTATTTAGGACAAACGACTGATGCGGACAAATGCTTCATTTCTCACACATTTTAATTAGTCAACGGTGTGCTGGAATGAGCATAGGTTTCTGGGGTCAGAGAGAAATGGGTTCAGACTGTGACTCTGTCCCTTAATCTGTTCCTGGAACAAGTCACTTAACATCCTTAGGTCTCCATTTATTCTTTAAAGCAAAAGAAAGGAAGATGGGTCTTCTGATACATGTTGCCTGAGGGATTATGAGATGCTATAGGGAGGCACAGTGCCTGGAACGCTGCAGTGTGTTAAAAAATGTGTTACCTCCCCTCAAACAACAACAGTTAAAGAAAAAAACCAGGCTATCACACTGCACATCCAGTCAGCGCTCCACCAATGAAGGAAAAAAAATCTATAGGGGAAAAAAAAAGACTAAAGGGAAACATAAAAATTACTGTCACCAGGTGGTGGAATTACAGAATACTTTTTCTTCCTTGTACTTTCCAAATGTTTTACAAGATGAGCAGCTTCAAAATGCTCGCTCCTAGGCGATCAGTTTTGGAGGGCCTAGCGGTACTTTACAGAGACGGTTACTCGGGAAGCCTCGAGATTGACCCCATGACTCGCACAGCACGGGCTCTCCGAACTCTCCCTAACATTTCCAGTTCACAAAACTGCGACAGTTCCTGCACACAGTAAGTGCTCGTAAACCACAGCTATCGTTGCTACACGTATCCTCCTGTCCCCTAAGGAAGACAGGAGGGGAAGTACTGGCTCCACTGGGCAAATGGGGGGCCCCTGGCACCAAGGAGAAGACAATTGCTCAAGGTGACAGAGGAAGGACAACCAAAGACAACCAACTTGTGACCCAGTGCTGCAGAACAAGCTGGTTTTCCAGCTCAGGGATTCCCCAGGTGCTGGCCAGCTGTCACAGACCATCACGTGATGGTCTCAGCCTGTGGGCCTCAGAGCTCTGCGACAATGACCTTGTTGAAGTCCTCCGCCGTTGCCCTCATCTCCTTCCAGGTCTTGTTCAATAGCTGGATGCAGATTCCAAAGAGCTCTTCAAAGGCTCGGTCATGGGTGAAGAACATCGGGTGGTAGTCGTTGCGCCCTTCATTTGCTGCAGAAGAGAAACGGGGAAAGGCTGAGCTGGGGGTTCACGTCCAGGACCTTTGGATCCTCTACACCAAAGTCGCCCAGAACAAAACCTGAGCGAGGACCAGACCGACTGAGTGTGGGATGGGCCCCCCTTCCTTAGCTTTCTCCTCTGGGGCACTTTCTTTTGGTCTGGCTCTACTCTGTCACAGACTCAGCTAGTCCTTACACACGGGAGTAAGTGGATGGTGGCACAGCTCTTGAACACATTCAAATTGCCAGCTCAAACAAAGCAATAGCCAAGGTTCCTATTAACAAGGATACGGCGGATGACAGCTCACGCAGGTATTTTTTTAAAAGCAGCCCCACCGACACCTAACTTTATAACTGTATGCCTCACCAGGCTCCTGATTACAAGGCCTGGCTGACGGGAAAGGCAGCTGCACAGACTTACGTAGTTCCCCAACCTGGAGGATTTCACAAAGCATTTTGGTGAGCTCAATGGCACTGCGGCCAAAGGGGCATTCGTGTTTGTCTTCTCGGCTGCTGTTCTCCAAGACAATCTGTGGGGAAGAGGAAGGGAGGACGAGGCAGGTGAGGGATGGAAGCCAGAGATGTGGCCCCAGGACCAAGAAAGCTGGCCCCCAGCCTTTACCCGGATGTAGGTGTCCTGATGGACTTTAGCCAAGTACAGCATGTTGTCCAAGGCCAGCATTCCAGGAGGAGTCTGGGTGAAGTCCATTGCTGGGTTGATATGGTTCTGGGGGAAGAGAAAAACCCGCTTTGAGGCTTGGTAGCCTCCCTGCGTGCAGTGTCACTTGAGGGTTTGCTGCTGCATGGTGAACCTACCTCTATCCTGGCTCTTTCGCACGCCCACCCCCACCCCCACCCCCACCACGAGTCTGTGAGCTCATGACCGCTGGGCTGTGGCTGACTCATCTTGACCCCAGCACCTAGCATACTGCTGGGCACTGCGTTGGTGCACAATAAATATTTAACTGAATTCACTCTCTCCTCAAGCTACATCCTATCACAAAATATCCACTCCAGCTTTTCAGAGAACCCACTGCTTTGGCGAGAGGTCCCCTCTCTACCCATCTGGCTGACCTCCTGGGCCGTCTTACAGATGGATTTGTTTCACAGGCCAAATGTTGCCCATGAACTTGTGAACCTGCCGCTGCCAAGGCAAACAAGTGGCAAGACAACTCCAGCTTCTTAGTGTCAACTATTCCAGGGCCACCACTATGGAGCAGGGGTTCTCAGGGCTCTGTCTAGGTGGGCCCTCGGACTTCCTGTCAGGGGAGAAGGCCTACCAATGTCCGTGCTTTGGGAAGCTTACTGTAAATCCTAGCATTTTGTAGTCCTTGGTGTACATGGCTTTGCGTTTTTCAGTCCCACTCCCAGGGACATTGCTCGGGTCAGACTCCGCGTCAAATGCAATCCTCCTCAGTTCAAATATAATGTCTCTCTGAGCCTGAGAGGTGGAACGGACAGACAGTCAGTCAGCAGATGATCAGCCAACCAAGAGAAGCAGGAAAAGGAAGAGCTCACCAGGCTTTTCTGGGCAGAACTCTGGCCTTGATGATCTGAGCTGCCTTAGCAGACAGAGGGGGGCTTGGCCCACAGGGACACCCAGCAGTGCGAGATCACAATGAGGCGCACAGCTAGATTTCCCAGAGCAGGCACAAACCATTCTGCAGACACAACCAAACATGATTCCTGGCACACAGCAGGCGTCCAATACACAGCCTGAGGGTGGGATGGACCACATCACACAGCGCACGGTTTCAGCCAGGACAGCTCTGCCCCACTTAGCGCCTACCTGGTCATTGGGGTCCATCTTGGTCATCATCCTTTCTTCCAGAAGGTTAAAGGTCAGGACTTGTAGGACATACAGCTGATGGGCCATCTCGGTTTTGATTGGGCGGTTCCCCCGGATCACATGCTAGAAAACGCAAAGCAGGGGGCAAAGGGCTGAACTGATTTTCTCTTATTGAAGCATCACATCCATGCTGGTGAAAAAAAGAAGTATGCTGGGCAAGGAACAGGGCTTTCCTCCCACATATAGGGACTTCATGTTCTAGGAGAGGACGGAACATGAACGGCTTGATTCAGGCAGAGATGATTCACTGCGGGCCCAGAGGGCACCATCCTTTTTCCTGCACTCTCCTGGGCTGGGAAGGTGGATTGAAGGGTGGAGGTTGTGCCCGGCCACACCAAAGAGGATGGAGGCTACCCCGTGGAGATGACAATATAGGAGATCTGCAGGTGGGCCTTACTCCAATCAGGTAAGTGATTACCGGTCACGATCAGGCACGGAATCCCTAGTCTCAGTTTGGACTAGCCACATTTCAAGTATTCAAGAGCCACATGTGGCTGTCTAGTGGCTACCCAATTGGACTGCACAGGTCTAAAGAGAAGGCTTACTCAATCCAAGATGATAGATAGCACGCACGGAGAAGATTCGCTTGTAGAAGTAGACAGTATGGGTTCTTTTGTCTTCCTTTAGACAAATAAAATGCTTTGGATGGCCTCACCAAGTAGAGAGGCTTCAGAAAAGGTCATTTTCTTTAAGTGATAGCAAGACACCTACACGAAGGGGGGAATGCAACACTTCTTGTGCACTGGCCCTCTCTCCTTTCTCTCAATGTATGTCCCCTCCCTGCATCCCTCGTGTCCCCGCCATGTCCCTCTCCCTCCTCTAACTCTGCCCTCCCCACTCTCTTTCTCCACGGCCCCACCTCCCCCTCTCAGTTCAGCCCCGCTCCCTCTGTCCCTCTGACGCCCACCCCTCTTCTCCCATGCGCTGTCTGTCTTGTCTCTTGTGGGCTCCATCTCCCTCTGTCCCTCCAGGCTGATCGATGATGCTTCGTGACGTTCTTGCCTCAAGCTGTCCTGTTCTCGCTCCCACAAGAGCCTGCTCTTTCCTGCTTGTATCCCTCTTGTGTTTCCTGCTCCCCACACTTTGTCTCACCACCATCTTGAATCCTGTCACTCTTGCTCTTTTCTCCCCCAAAGGAGACTCCTGCCCAGCATCCCACACGAACCACCTCCGTGCCCTCCGTGTTCTCTACCTCAGTCTAGCATTGTCTCCGGAGCTGAGCTGTCCAATATGGTAGCCACCAGCTCTATGTGGCTATTTGCATTTAAGTCCGTTAAAATTAGTTTAAGTTGAAAATTCAAATCCTCAGTAGCACTGGCCACATGTGAAGCTCAAAGGGCACATGTGGCCAGTGGTTACCACCCGATGACAGAGCAGATGTGGAACACTTCCATTGTCACGGAAAGTTCTGCTGGACAGCATCGCCCCAGAGCCACTAACTCGTGATCCGTGTATCTTTCGAGCTCCCCTTAACTTTTAGATCAGCTCTCTCTAGAGCCTGCTCTGGCTTGAGGTTGTTAGACCGGTGCAGTCCAGTTTGGTAGCCTCCAGCCACAGGTGGCTGTTGAACACCTGAAATCTGGCTAGTCCAAAGTGAGATGCACTGTAAACACAAAAGATACACCAGACCACAGAGCCTTTGTATGAAAAAAGAAAATATACGACATTTCATTAAGGATTTTTTCTATTGATTACATGTTGAAATCATAGTATTTTGGATATATTGGATTAAATGAAATATATTATTGAAATTACTTTCCCCTATTCCTTTTTTTAATGTTGCCACGCATGGCTAGTGGCTCCCATTCTGGACAGCAGTTCCACAGCTGCAGACATTTCTACTGGACAAGGCTCCTCCTGACCGCTTGCGAGAGGGTGTGCTAATGCCCGTGTGCCCTCCCTCTGAGCCCTCTCTAGCTCCCTCTGTCCCATTCGCTCCCTACGTCTCTTCAGCAAGAGCGCTCTCCTCTTAGCTCAGTCTGCCTCTCTCCATCCCCGACGCTCGCTTTTCGTTCTCTGCTCTGCTTCTCTGCCCCACTTAGCTTCCTCCCTCCTCCCAGCCCCTCACTGCCCAGGGCCTTTTCTCTGCCACTGCCCTTCTGTCCTCTGCTTCACTCTGAGCCTTTTCCTCTCTCTGCTGTTCCCTCCCTCTGCCATTCCGATTGCTCCTTACCTGTCTATCCCTATTCCTTCCTCCTCACCTCTCTACTTTACAGAGAGGTAAAAGTTAACATGATATTGGTTTTCACTCGCTTTAATCTCCCTTTCTCTCTTTTTTTTTTTTTTTAAGCTGAGCCATCCTGCCACCTGTTGGCAGCTCACCACAGGCCGGGAATCGAACCACTGTTGCTCAGAGCTCAAACTCTTGAGCGAGCTCTTAACCAACTGAGCCACTCAGCCAGCCCAAATCCCCCTTTCTCAAACTTAGACATATAATAGCTGGAAGGAATTACTCTAGCCACCAACGGCTTGCAGCAGTACTGCTCCAGACAGATGAGCTATAGTCTCAGAGGTTTTATCTGAAGTCATATTTGACTGCCAGATGCCTCGAGGCCTATGCTCTTTGGCTTGACTCAGTTAAATCTCCAGACTTAAGTGAGCATGCATTAGCCACTTCCTAGCAGACTGTTTGAGTCCCGAGTCCTGATACTGAACTGTCTTCTGTGGTGGAATCTTTGCTTGTCACAGGGTTTGTCCAGAAATGAGCGAAACGTCTAACCTCATTCAGGTGAATGATAAGCCTCGAAATTCATTAAATTTCCCCCAGAAGGGCGCCCTCCCTCCCACACATGCGGAGGATGGCACCCAGGACAGCTGCTCAGGGATATGGACAAGAATGCGTGGGACCCAGTGTGCTCCCGTCACCTGCCGGCAGAGGGCTCGGGCATTTGCTCAGGTCCCTCCTGCCAGGCTGGCTGTGGAGCTGTGACCAGGGAAATGGCCGGCAGGTAGGAGCTGGTTCTGCAAGGTGAAATCTGACAGGCTCTACGTGTTTGGACCAGCTGATGGCTGGACTTCACGCGGGCTTGGAGCTCACTTCTCGAATTCTATCACCTCCGTAGCTGGCTCACAAAGAACTGCCAATATGAGTGAGCACACACCACGTGCCAGGCACCCTGCTGAGCACTGCATATATATGAGCTCATTTAGTCCTCACATGGAGACGAGCAAATTGAAGCCCACAGAAGTTAAGTGAATTGCTCAAGATCAAAGACTGGTGAATGGCAGAGTGGGGGCTGGTGACTCCAAAGTTCACATTTGGAATTATTAAGCCTTCCACACTTGACTCCAAATTTCTCATGCTATTTCCTTCACTGTGGTCTCCCAGTGTCCCCTTGTTTTTGGCAACTGATGAAACAGCCTCCTTTTAATCCGGATACTTGGCTCTCCTCCCCAGCTCCCGCCACCCCCACCTCCCACCTCAGCGCTCTTCCACCCACATCACCACCCAGGTAGGGGGAAGTAGACCTCTTTCCGGATGCGTCCCCTCCCCATCAGTTCCTTCTCCACCTCCTCCCTCACATGCCCCTCAGGAAATACAAGATCGTGGAGTGCGAGCTTTCTAAAATGCCAGTCTGGTTATTTCACCCTCCTAATGAAATCCTCTCGCTAAGGCCCTACTCGATCAGGCCCTGGCTACCTCTGCAGCCTCACCCCACATCTGCTCCCTGTTTCACCCACTGCCCAATCACACACTCCTTCTAGGTTCCAGCCACCCACCGCCTCATGGAACCCCTTATCCTCAGCCTTACCTGAAGACATTCCTCTAACGGCTTCCTGGCAGCTTTCCTTCAATGCAGGACTGGCTGCCCTGCCTCTGAAATCTCCCAGACCAGAATCTGTCTGCAGCCTGACCACACGGTGCTCTGACCACTTGTCTTTCTTACTGGACCAGGTTCTTTGAGAGCAAACACGCTGTCTTCTTCGTCCCCACGCAACAACTCAGGTTTACCACTGCTGTTAGCTGAATGAATCACTTTCCTCTTTTGTGCCTATTTTAACACATGCCCCCTGGATAAACATTTTGGGAGTTGCAGGGGGCAACAAACAGTACCTCCTTCGAGGACGGCCTCCTGGAGAAAACTCTGCTTACAGAGGACTCCAAAAAATAAAAGCTTTTCACCTTAAGAAGTGTGTAGTACCTATTGGCTAAGTTCCCTTTGAGTGCTCTCTGCACTCAATAGTAATTGCCAGAACTGTAATAATTGCTATTAACAGTAACAAAACAACAATGGTAACAAAACCCAGCTTGTTCAGGGAACTTACGTTTAGGATTATGGACCGAAGGTGCTTCTGTGCAAATGCATTGGCCATGTCCTATTGAGAGAAAAAGCAAATATAAGGCAAGATGGCGGGCACATAGCTGTGACAGCTCCCAAGAGGAAGGTGATGTCACAGCACTGAAGCTTTATCTTTTACAGTTTTTTTTTCCTTTCCAACGAAAAGTGGGCAAATTGAAAAAAAGTCCACGGACCATCGAACGTATTTAATACTCATTTTTTTTCATGAGTGCAAATTAACTCAGATAGGGTTTCCATTACTGGCACAATGAACCACATCATTTTCAAAGAGGAACGAAGATTGCTTTAGGACGAGACACTGTTACAAGGACGCCAGGCGATGGACGATGCACACGGAGCACAGAGCAGCGTGATGGTTCCCAAGCCACACACACTGTTCCAGGCAGACCCCCACCACGCAGGCTGGAAGGGACTCTAATGAAACACGGACTCCAAACTGAGGAAAGGGCTTGGCCTCCTGCACTCTCCAGACCCCCAGCACTGCACAGGCAGAGCAGGGCGGGGAGGGTTCAAACAGTAAGTAGTCCCTGATTCACTTCTGACCGGTTCAGAGAACAATGTGTTGGGTGCTTTTGGGTAATTTTTCATAATAGGGTCAATTTTTTTACTATATTTGGTTCAGATGTTGACAGTAACACTATTTATTTGGCACGCTCAGAAAAGTATCCTACATAAGTGACTCTTCCAGGGAGCCAAGCTTCAAGGGTCCTCTCAGAACTATTACTTTGACCCATTCTTATGCAAATTAAAAAAAAATATATTACATACATTTCTTTATTTTGGAAGAGACTACAATGATTATAATTTAATCACTGCCAAGGACTTGGCTTCCTTAAAAAGACTATTATTATTCTGTGTTGTGACACTCTCATAAGCTAAAGGAGCTATTGAAATTTAAAGCTATTTTCCTCTAAACAAAACAGTCCCAGATTACTATGCTTTTAATTTTTCTGACGGCTTGTCATAATTCTTCTGTCTCCTTCCAATGTCAGCCATCACTTCTTAATAATGTTAATTAGTATGACTTCACTTTCTAGACTGCTGCCTTAATTTAATTTTACAGATAATTCTACATCAATTGGCCCAAGGGAGCTGTCACACCTCTCCAGTGGAGCAATATCCGTGGTATTGTCAGGTTCCTCACAGCTGAAGGGCCTCTCTCTCTCACGTCTAGATTTCTAGCCATAGTCCAAATGGCTGATGCCACCAGGAACAATAAGTTTTACTTCGCATCCCCTGAGCACACACTGGCTGGAGGAGAGAGGTGGCCTAGAAACTTCTTTGGTAGTGACGGCTTGAGACTAAATCTTGTGGACAATGAACAAAGTGGGTAATTGACAGGCACCCGCTGCTAGAACTTAAAGGCCTTGGACCAACAGCTTCTCTGTGGTGCCGAGGGAAATCCCTCATCCTTCTCCAGGCCCTCGTACAGCCGACCTCTCAACAGCTCCCTCTAACCCAGAATGAGCATCCCAATTCTCTTTTGTCAACTGACTCAACCTTTTCAAATTCCCACGGTTTCGTAAGCGCCAGAAAGGGCACGGATTTACCTTCACACCTTGCGATGCATCGTGGAATCATCTAGATGAAAGTCACAGGCTATTTCTGAATCCGATCTTCCCTGGCTGAACTACAGACCCGTGTAAAGGCGAGTAACAACGGAAAGATTGGGCTGTGTTCCCTGGGACAGGCATCCCCTGAGTCCTGTATGTGACTCTGATCTGTGGTACGTCCCCAAGTGTCCTGACACGTGAGATGTATAGCACGCGCGCCCTTTGCCTGTGTCTTGGGGTTCCCTGAACATCC
The DNA here is from genome assembly GCF_001890085.2 of Hipposideros armiger. NCBI lineage: Eukaryota > Metazoa > Chordata > Mammalia > Chiroptera > Hipposideridae > Hipposideros > Hipposideros armiger. Next base: position 5,456,819 of record NW_017731381.1, read on the forward strand.
CCGAGAATCAGCTGTGGGATTCTTGCCCAGCTCTGACCTCCCCACCTGGAAGGGAGCCGCGACCCCTTCCACACAGCGACGCTACTTACAGTGACTGGCAGGTCTAGCGGGTTAAGGTACTTGTCCTGCCGGCAGAAAGCAAAAAGCACAGAGAGAAGCAGATGGCAGCACGAGCTTTCGGCTTACATTCAAAACAGGACTAGGAAGGAAGCGGTTAACAGAGCAAAGCCATCCAAGAAAGACGAGGACAGACAGAACCACAGATGCTCCTGGTCCTCCCACTAGCATCCACCAAGAGCCTCGTACATGATCCCACGTGAATTTCCACTTCGTAAGTCCAGGGTATTGACCGAGAACTAGAAAGTTTGTCTTTTACACACCACTTGGGCGTTGACCAGAGAAATCCAGAAGGTTAGTGTTGGAAGGGCCCTTAGGGGTCTTTTAACCTGGCCCTTTCGTTTTACAGAAAGAGAAACAGGCCCATTGAGGTGAAAACACATGTCTAGCCAGCGGCAGGAAGAGAACTTAGCCTCGGGGTCCTGGACTCAGGCCAGTGCCCGGTGTCCTCACTTGTAAATAGGCATCTGGTTTTTCCTCCTGACAGCCTCGGGAAGTAAACTGGACAGATGCTGCTGTTCCCATAGAACAGGTGAGGAAACTGGGATTTAGGGAAGTACAGCGATTCGCATAATGTCACACAGCTAATTAATAGGGGGAGAAGGCAGTTTAGAACCTGGATCAGGGGATCCGTCTACATGAACTTCATGCTAACTCCCCCCGCTCTGGCTTCCTTAAGTAAGGGTCTCAGTTGTTTTGGTCTCTTGGACTCAACAGTGATGCCCAGAGGGTCTGCTCTCCCTTCTTGATTCTCTAACCAGGGGTTGGCAAACGAAGGCCAAATCAGGCCTGTCGCCTGTTTGTGCGAATAGGTCTGACTGGAAGCCAGCCACACTCGTGCGAGTACCTGCTGTCTGAGGCTGCTTTGGGCTACAGCAGCAAGTTTGAATAGTTGACACTCAGACCACAAGGCTCACAAAGGGAAAAATATATCCTCTCCAGCTCTTTCGAGGAACTGCTCTGCCTAAGACCTAGCTGGGTACCCTGGTAGTTCTTCCCGGGGTCGCCCTTAGCAAAGCCATTCTGACGAGCTCTGACCACAGAGGGACAGCAGGAAGGACTCCTGGGGAAACGGTCGGGCTTCTGCTCTCTGCGCAGCAAAGGGTGGGGCGGGGGTGAGGGGTGGGGAGGTGAGACCTCTTCCCTTGGAACAGCCCAGATGAAAAGCTTGAAAAGGCAGCCACAGACCTGTCGCTTGTCCTCAGGAGCCTTCAGAAAAAGTGCATTGATCAGGGCAATGGCGTAGGTCTGAATTTCCTGGTTGGAGCTGTGTCAACGGAGAGAGAAGTTAGGAGGAGGTGAGAAGAGTGATCAGCCCGATGACGCCGAGATGGCTTCTAAAATCACTCCCAGGGTGTCATCAAATAATGATCCGGGGCTAAGTCTCAAAAGCCTTAAAAGGGCTCCTTCAACAAATACTAATAGAGCTTCTACTTAAATCAAAGCAGGGGATACAAAAATGATTGGCCCCTGGTCCCAGAGAGCTCAACATTTAAAATGGGAGGCAGATAATAAACATACAGTATTTTATAGAAACATAATCATCATAGGTACACACAGAGACTATTTGGCCCTGAGAGGAGAAAGCATTTAACTCTATCTGGTATCATGGCGGCACAGAAAGATTAGGGAAAACTTCACTTCAGCCTAAGGGGCAAGGAGAGTAACAGAGAGGATTTGAAGCAGGAGCCTAAGAAGATCGGCTCTGAACGATGGGCGAAATCTGAGAGTAGTGTGGAAGGTGATGAAGGAACCACCAAGCCGACCAGCCGCCTGGACTACAAACAAAGCGGAAGTAGGATGGGAAGGCTTACGCAGACGAAGAGGGGAGGAGGGGACAGACCGGGACGGAGGTGCGGGCGGGGTTTCTTACTCACACCTGCAGGTGAGAGATGAGCTGGCCCACAGTGATCTCCTCTGCGATCTTCTGGTACAGACTCTGGCTGTTCAGGACCATGCTCTCCAGGATGGCCAGGGACCTCTGAAGGACGGATACATCCACCATGGGCTGGCTCACGTACCCTGCAATCTTAGGCCAGAGACGGGCACGTCAAGTTAGGAGGCTTAGGGCCCGAGGGAGCTGGATGGCTTAGGTTTCTGATGCTGCCCACATGTGGACAGCTGTCCCTCCTAGGGGGAGAGTGGTTCATGGCTACACCGGCCCACGTGCCAGGAATTCCCGAGGCATGGATAACTCAATTTCAAATTACAGTAGCCAGTCAACTATGTTTCCTGAAAGTCTAAGGGCTTGTGTGGGAGTGGAGTCAATGGAATTGTAATAGATGTTTATGATCTTGGCGGGGGGGAGGGGAATGGGGCAGCGGATTGGGGGAGGAGGGCTGTCACTTTGAGGGGTAAAAAGTATAACTATTGCACTGTGTTGTACAGCTGAAACTAATTTAAAAAAATAAAATAAAATAAATTAATTAAAAAAAAAAGTCTAAGGGCTTAATCCTGTCTTCAAAATAAGGGTTCAGGTGTGAAAAAGCTGACTGTAGAAAGCAGAGGATCTTACTGATATTGGGGTATCATTTTATCTCCAGGTATTCTTCTCCTGACATACACTGGGTCCCTATATGCATGGAGAAGAGCAAAGATTTGGAGGCAGAAGGGATCTCAGCATCTCGTCATCTAACCCCTCTTCTCAGTCCCCGTCATATTATCCTTGACACACGGTCACTTCACTTTTGCCTCAATATCTCCAGCATCGGCAAGTTCCCAACGTCCCAAGCCAATGATAGGTGTAATTACAGGACAGCGGACATATTACTTATCGGTTTTAGTTCAGTTTTCTGAATTGACACTGCCCCTTCCTGCAGAAGAAAGGCGGGCAACACTAGAAGTATCCACTCCCACCCACGGAGTTCAATCTGACAGTCCAAACAGGCTACCCTGCAGGTCTGTAAACAAAAGGCAGACTTGTAAATACAAGGCAAAAGAAATGAACGTTTTTTTATCAAAGGGAAGGGAGAGCTCAGGAAGCCGGGTCAGAAGGCTTAGGGATGGTACTGGTTTATTTAGGAGGCTCGTTATCCTAAGTCTCACTGACAATCCAGTGCCGCTCTGGCCACATAGGGCTCTGAGAGCCCAGGTCCATCTTCTCAGCATAGGTGCTGAGAGTACAGCAGAGTAAACCTTTCAGGAGACACAGGGAGGCCAGAGCTTGAGGATGAAAAGTCTGGCCTCGGGGACAGAAAGCCGACCCTCCCCAGAGTGGCCGCATGGCTTCATCTCCCCTGAAGCCTGAGGGAGGGGAGGAAGCAGAATGTTGGGGGCCTCACCTGCTTAATGAAGGTGATGGAAACCATGTCCCAGGAGACAATGCCATGGTCCATGAGCTCTAAGAAGGCAGTCAGGGTGAATGCCAGCATCTCACTGTAGCTGAGACATGTGCAAAACACATACACAATACAAAGATTCAGAACCGGGAACGCAGGCGTCAAGGCACCATGTAGGGATAAATTTCAACGTAAAAGCGCCATGTGAGAAATCAGTCAGCAAAACTGATTTCTTGATGAGTGAGCGCCGCGTGCACACCCAGCCAGACGTGGAGGGTTCTGTCCAGGTATCTGTCCCTGAAAAGGAAAGGGCTGCGGGGTGATTAGGCATTCCTTCTCCACATCGCCTCATCTCAGGGAAGCAGAATCACTCGCCCATTTCCCCAGGACAAAGACGGTATCAGAGCTCTGTCAAACCCCAACACTGGGTGGGGGGCACCTAAGGGAGCTTATGTCCCTTTAGGCCAAGAGGCAGCAGAGGGCAGGAGAAAAGGTACCTACTCTGGGCACAGGTTCAAGTCCTGCTCAACTATTTACTAACTGTGCGGCTTTTATCTTTTCAAACTTTGATGTCTTCCTTTGTAAAATTGTGTTAATCTCACAGCATTAACCACTCAGGGTTGTGGCGAGGTCAAGGCGACCATGTATGCAGAGCCCTTAGCATCGGGCTGATGGAGAATACGGATGAAAATGTCTTCTCTCCTTTGTCTCTCCTCTTTACACATTCAATCCTTTATACATCTGTAGGTGTATAACTCTGTCTACAACGAACAAACTCTATTAATAAACTCTAGTCCCAGGTATAAAGCATGTTCAGATCCATCCTCATGAACAATGCTCCTCATTACAATACTGCAAGGTAGTCGTCACCCCATTTTAAAGAGAAGGGAACAAAGGCCCCTCTAATCCTGTACTCTCGGGAGACTGCAGAACTTTTGGGTCACTGCTGATGACAGCAGAAGGCTTTAGGATTTTCCAAGACTTAAGACAAATACCCATGATTAGTTGCTGGCTTTGGCTGAAAATTACAATAGCTGATCCATCAGCTGGAAGATTTCTGACTCCCTCTCTGCCAGCGGAGGCTCCAAAGGCTTAGAAGGCAAACTAAACATCTGTTTCTCCACTGCTGATCGCAACAAGGCCGTTTCCCACCACCTTCATCTTAACACTGGAGCAGCGGAAAGACGCTGGTGGCGTATCGCAAAGTTCTGGACCTCCTGCTCCCTGTGAAAACGGGAGGCCAAGAGACGGAAGATGGGGAGGGCGTGGCCTATGGTAAACACAGTGGAAGGCCAGTGTGTGTGCGTGCGGAGAGCGCGGGAGGCAGGGGGCGGTTAAAAATACACAGACACCTGTTCTTGTCCACAATGGACCGTCTGCTCACTAACCTCCATCAGGCCAATCATCTGCCATAAATTAACAGGGATCTTCCTGACTTCCGTAGCCCCTATTTTTACTATGCACTTGGCACAGTACTATTTTGTGCTGTCACGGGATGTATGAGAGCCCAACTAGATGACAAGGTTTAGGACCACGACAGTGACGTAGATCCCTCTGTGCTTGGCGTGCGTACTGCTCTGCATGCAAAGCGTGTTCAAAAAACTCATTTGGCTCAACGGCAATGAGAAGAGAATGCCCTTTGGAGAGTAGTAAGCCCCTGAAAGGCCCCCAGACGAGACCTCAGCAATACTCACTGGGACAAGAGCTTGGTTCCACTTTCCACGAGCCGCATCAGCACGATGATGCCATCCATGTTGATGAACTCGGTGGCGAAGGTCACGTCAGGAGAGAGCTTGGCCAGCTCCTTCATGGCATCCAGCCGGCTCTCCATGTTGGATGACTGGGTCCTCTCCATCAGCTGGCGCGCGGCCCGGGACTGTGGAACCAGGGACAAGACACATGCCATCTGCTCCTCGTGGCTGGTTACTGCTCTGTGGACAGCTCTGAGGGGCCTGTCTGTGAGCCTCCAAGCCTGAGGCAGAACTAGTTTTTCCACCGCTACATAAATGTTTACCGGAACCAATTCTGCAGTTATCTGTATCCTTTCTGTGCCACTCGGGTCTATGGATTAAAAAAATTCCCACGAAGGGAATACAGAAGATTGGGGAAATGACAGTGCACTAACTGCAGCAAGTCACAGGTGAAAAGATCCTGGTTCCATAGAGGACAGATTTCTATTAATTAAAGCCACCAGACAGTGGAAGAGATTGTCTCTTGAAGTAATGAGTTCTCGGTCACTGGAAGCAATCAAGGAGAACCTAGACAACCATCTGTCAAACATGCTATAGAAGGGATGCCTGCATTGGGTGGCAAATTTAATCTGATGACCTTGAAGCTCCCCTTCAATGTGAAAATGTGAAAAGCCTCACAATGTTTTTTTTTTAACTTTCTCTCCAAGTCTACATCGTTGTCCCTCAAAGCGACAGTCCTAGGGAACCTTTAAGAAGATCAAAGAGCGGGAGGCAGCTAATTTCAGAAGAGCGTTTTGAAAATGATGGCTGGTGACAAAGCCTCCTGCTAGCACTGGGACTTTTCCTGGCAGCACGCTTGCCCCTGTTCTCCAAGCTGCAGCTACAATCCCTCTGCTAGCGCCCGCTGACTCTCCTTGTGCTGAACTTATTAACTTTAGAGTCAGTGCCTCACAATTTACTGTTTCATCATTCTCTGTTTCTGGTGTGCTCGTTTAATGTTCTCTGTTGGAATGGAAGAGTCGGGCGAGCCGAAAACATTCCTGTGGTCTTTACTTTTTCTTACAGCACTAAGCAAGTGACTGGAACCCCATTCCTGCTGCCAGCCAAGGCGTCAGGCCTGTTCTCCCTCCCCTCTGCCTCTCCTCTATTACTGTGATAAAAGGCGGCCCTTTAACAGCACACTGCTCTCAGTGATACAGAAATGCTGCACGATCTGCACGGCGGAGAAAATGTGCGCCAGGAGAAAAGGTCACAGGAGGGAACAATTTGAACAGCGCTGGTCTGTATCACTTAGGAGCGTCCCACTCCAAATGTTAATCTTGCTCCTGAGACGGCATTTCTGGGCTGCTGCCTCCTGCTCCACAGAGAGATGTGCTTCTGGGAAAGTCAACTACTCTGTGCGAGAGGCCTGTAAAATGCTTCGGCACTTCTAGAAAAGTGAATAACTCCCAGGCTGTCATATTAAATCAGCAGAGTTTAGTGGGGAATAAGGGAGTCCTTCAGACGCATTCAGGAGAAGAGGGAAGCAAGAGAACACGATGGCAAGGATACTGGCCTAGACTCACGCAGACCCGGGACGTTTGAGAGCCAGCCCTGTCACATTTTTAGCTGCGTGACAAGTGGCAAGTTATTTCACCTCCCTAAGTCTCAGTTCCTTGTCTGCAAAATGGGGCTATCAAGAGTGCCCAACTCATCGGGTGTTCATCAGGATTAAAGTATATATTATTATGCAAAGCATTTAGCAAAATACAGGTGTTCAGGAAATGTTAGCTGGCATTACTCCATGCCTTCTTTCCTCGCAGATGAACCAGTCTCTCGCCTCTTCAAGAAAACAGGTGTCATTACGCCCTTAATTTTCTGGCAGCCCCTCTGCAAATGTACCTAAGCTGCTCCGGTATCGATCCTCTTCCCCTGGCCCGAGCTGTCAGAGCAAATCCCTCCAGCTGCACGGTGGGTTCCTCCTGTCCTGACCCAGGAAGGGCCTGTCCCATGAATTACCCCCTCTTTCCTGCACTGTCAGCCTTCCTGTCTTCCATCTTAACATATTTCACAGACACGTAAAAAACTGCAAAAGAAGTTAATACCTGTGAAGGATCAGAGGAGGTGGGGAACTGGGTACATGATGGACAGGAGTGGGAGGGAGACTTTTCACTGTATCTTTGTCAAAACTTTTTGATATTTGAAACACATGAATGTTTTGCCTCTTTTTAAAAAAAGCACTTTTTCAATTCCACACTTGCAAGTTGCTACCTTCTCTACTTCCTTTCATAACCAAGCTTCTTGCTAATGTGGTCAACTTGAGGTTCTCCCTCCTTCAACCTGTTTTTACTCAACTCACAGCAGTCTATCTGTCACCCAATCACCCCAACGAAATGGTTTTCAGGGAATTCCCGTGACCTGGGTTAACAGACAGCCTTACCTCTCTGCGCTTGCAGACCGCGCCGTCCTCCATCCTGACACTCTCCCTGCCTGCCCTCAGCTCCTAAGCCATTTCATGCTCCCTTCTGGTTGCTTCCATAGTTACCTTAAAGGGCTGCTCTTGCAGAAATCAGGGGCCATCCTGGATTTTCCCCTTTCCGTCCACATCTGGTATATCCCCACATTCATCCAGTTTACCTCTAAACGTTCTTCATGGCCACCCTTTCGTGCCCATTGCCATTTGCCTTGATGGGCTGCTAACATTCCTCATCAGTTTCATAAAGATCCCTCCTGCCACCAACCTTCCATTTTTTAGCCTGTCTTCCACCACCGTCACTAAAGTGACCTTTCTAAAATATAAATCTAAACATAACGTACCTTCCTGCTTTAAAATCTTTCAGTGTCTCCACGTTCCCTTCTAGATAAAACCCAAACCCACATGCAGGCACCTTCGGTGTCTGCCTTGTACTGGCTGCTCCAGGGCCTGAGCCATCCAGCACCCCACCTTCCCCAGACAAAGCACATCTTGCAACACTTTCTTCTTCCTATAGCTAATTCTTGCTTATCCTTCAACGTGTGCGCTGCGTGTTCCCTTCGCTGGGAAGCCTTCCTGGGACTCCTCGGGCTGGGTTAGGTGGTCCGTTTTCTGAGTTCCATCAGCTTCCTAAGCAACTTTCTGTCGAGACCCTTGGGAGGGGCCTTCTACTGTATTTGTTTGTTTACTCCCAACCAGGCTGTGAGAACGAAGACATCACGTTTCAACCTCCACAGTCTTAGCTTCTAGAATAGAGTCTGGCCCATGGTAGATGCTCATGTATGTTTGTTTAAATAAATTAATTCCTAAGGAGAGCAAGGGACCTACCGGGGAGACGGCCAGCTGCAAGATTGTTCCATTCTTAATGTCACTGCGAGTCTGGGGAGCAAAGAGAAGAAAGAATAAGATAAAATATTCAAATTGTGCAAGTGAGTTGAACCAACAGCAACTTTTTGTCATTTTTAAAGGCGTTGTAACTGAGACTCTTCAGTCAGGCCTTTTCCTGCTTGTTTCTCGGCAAAGACCTTCTGAGAGCTTCTTCTAGCGCCCTGGGTTCTTAGGAAGTAAAAGTCACGGCAGTCCAGCCCCTAGAGGGGAGCAAGGGCCAGCATTCCCTCATCTGCCCAAGAAGCACCTCTTTCCCCATAGCGGAAGCTGACGGATAGAAGTGATGTAAGCAACGTGGTCTCCTCGCGTGGGTCACTTCACAGAGAGGCCTGTGCTGATGGGCTTCTCCCGGTACTGACCTGCTCGGTGATGTAGAGCTGGGGCCCGTCTGCATAACGCAGGGTGTAATACTCGGGGTTTGGCAAAGACCACCTATGGAAAAGAAAAACAGTATAGTCCGTCTGGCCATTCCTCTGGACCTGTCTTGAAGCTGCAAATAAATAATTTTTAGTAGAGTTGCTCAAGGCATCGGGTGGCCTGTTTAGGACAGGGGAAAAACAAACCAAAGCTTTAGGTTGAGATGTTGAAAACATAACTGCCTCAGCCTTTCGTAAGACTGGCACCACAAAAGGCAGTCCATGCAGCTCAGCGTGGGCCACCGGATAATTCAGATCCCACCAGGACCTCAGGGCGGGCACTCCCGGCCTTAAAGGAAAAGCTGAAGACTGACAGGAGGTCGGAGGGACAGCCTCATCAGCCACACTGCCTTCGTAACACAGCGGTACACAAAAGCCCCATTCTGGGGACCTGACTAATGGGAGGTCCCTCAGCCGCAGTCCTTTCAAGGTCTGGCAGTGCCCCTTTAGTCTTTAGCTTGCCGTCATCCAAAACGAGGGCGGCTTCAACGTACCCATCGCACACTTCCTTGATGATGGATGCCAGGGGCCGTTTCTGAAAGAAAAAGAAAGATCCTTTGACCACATCCTCGTTGTGCCAAGGTTCTGACGAGGGGGGCTGCCAAGCAGGATCGACCCATGACCTCGGCGTGGGCTCCCTCTCTGACAGCTTTTGTCCAAGAGCCAGCCTGTCCCAAGCCTTGGGGACGGACCTTCCATGGAGTGGGACAGGCCTCAGCTGTCCTGTCGTGAGTTCCTACTCCTGATGCCAATGGCCCCTATCCCTGACGGTGGCCTCTGCCGTGCCACTTCTCAGCCCCCTCTACTTGCACCACTGTTTCCCATTTCAGGGGCTTACCTGGTCGATTTCAAGGAGCTGAGCATTAGCACCTGGCCACTCAATGGCCACTTTGACAATGTCTGATGGTGGTGGCATTGTTCCCAGTGGGCCCTACTTCTCCAAGACAGACGCACAGACACAGCCGCCTGGGAAGAGAGAATCAGAAAAAAGGAAAAAAGTCACCAAGTTCGCCTTCACTTTTCCCTCTTGTTAGATATTCTGGCCACTCAGAATGGTGTCCAAAGGAACTTACAAAACTACTTGGTTTGAAGCTTTCTAGATCACACCACAATCTCTCCTTGGGCTCTTTGTCTGTTTAGATTAAATCAGCAAGTAGAAACGAGACAAAACTATCTATTAATTGTGGGTCAGCCAGATCTGACAATGCGACACTTCAGTTCGGGGTCAGGAGGGCTCTGTGGTAGAAGATCGTAGTTAGTGCAGATTCATGTCCTTGGGGCCTTGAAAGAGACGCATGTGCTCTGAGACAGATAAGAAGAGACACAGCCTTTTCTTGGTTGAGCAACTGGCTGAAGGAACCAGCCTCCTTCTGCTCCGCAGTCACTCGATGAAGCTTCCCGTGTCTGCAGGGCCCGGCCACATGCTCTCTCGCCTCCTCCCTAGTGACTGCTGCCACTCCTTCCCCTCAAAGGACACAGTGTGGAGCCTCCTGTGTGTGGGATGATGCAGAGTTCAGAAAATGGGGAAGGGAACTGGGACAGGAAATGCTATTTTAGTCCCTACTGCCAAGGGCAAGAGCTGCTGAGAGCTCCCGTGGAGGGAGGTAAGGGGACCCTCAGACAAAGGCCCCTCTATGGGAGGACAAGCCTTCGGAGGTACCTCCGACCCCCTCCCCCACTTCTCGCCAAAATAAAGGAAAATAAATCATTTTGAACCAGTCTGGAAGATGGGCCCATGTGACCAGTATCCTAGGCAACTCTGCTAGCTTAGTGGTATTCCAAGCAATAGCTAAAGCATTCTCTCCAAGGTCTGATGAAGGGAAGTCGCCGGACTGATGGATTAGTTCATGTATATTTACACTCCTTGCCTCCAGGGTTCAGGAGAGGTGTCTCTCTTAATGAAAAAGGCCTTCCTCCTGCACCCTCCAGGTTTAGCCCCTCGCCCACAGTTCACGCTTCACTAAGGGAGACCGCCTGCCTCACGTGGCACATGCAGCATGGCCGTTGCTCAGCTGCAGTTTCTGTACGCTATCAACTTTTCAGCCCAAACACAAATGTCACTTCTCACAGTCTTGTAAATAGGGGCAAGAGGGGTAAGAGTCCCTTCCCCTACCAACCGCAGGTCTCAGAAAGAGGGAAGCTTTCACGACCATTTCCTGATCAGGGTGGACCGCTTCAGAAGGCGACCATCCAAAAAGACCAGCATTGCCCAAACATGACAGTGTGAAAAAGATGGCTTTCAGAGTGCTTTCCCTTATTCTGTGGAGTCCCCTAGATGCCTTACGATGTAGGCAGAATAGGATTATTCCCTCCATTTGAAGACGACAAAATCAAAGTCGGAGTTCAGTTAAGTTGCCCAAGCTCACCCAGTTAATGAGTAAAGGGGATGAGTAAAGGGGACAGAACTTGGAGCTGACTTTGGCCAACGCTCTTCCCCTCCCCCACGAGCTAGCCTGAATTTCTGTTCATTGCAACTAAATCAAGCCTAAAGGGATTGAAGTGGGCCAGTCTGATGGCCCCGAAAGCCTCCACAAGCTCTGTGGGTCTGAGCAGAATTTTTCACGGGCCTAGACACACAACAAGCCTCTGCATAGAAACTGGCCCCACGAGAATAAATCCTGGTTGAAACGCTCTGCTCCAGTGACACAGTAAGGCAATGGCGGTACCATGAATCTCTGGGGGCCTAGGGCAGGCGTCCTTATCCTTGTAGGTAAATCTGCTATAACTAGGGGTACCACTGTCAGCTGTGAGATCATTTTAAAAAATTGGGATATTTACATACATAAAATGCACAGAGCTCATGTATGTATATACGTACATATATACGTATGTGTATCTATAAATATAAAATAGAAACACACACACACATCCCTACCTGTAACCACCACCCAAAATAAACCTTGAAACATGTTCATTACCCCAGAAAATTCCCTCCTACCTCCTTCCATTCAATCCCCTACCATCCAGCTCTCCAAGAGGCAACTTCTTTCTGACTTCTATCACTACACGCTACTTTTACCTGTTTTTGTACTTTATACACATGGAACTGAACAGTATGGCTGCTTAGACCATTTGTTATTTACTTCAGTTCTTCTTATTTTTAAAATAACTAGGCAGGGTTGGTACAATAGAAAGAGCACCAGGCTGGGATGAAGAAGCAACTGAATTTAGAGCCAAAGGGCTTGGGACCTCGTCACAGCCCCATTACTAAGTGTCTGGGTGAGGTGTACATGTCCCTTTTGCCCAAGTCTCAGTTTTCTTCCACCGTGAGATGTGAGTGTTGGACTGAAGTGTGTGTACAGTGCCTTCGAAGTCTGAAAGTCCATATTCTAAAGTAGAACTTAAAAATCCAAATGAGGACCGCCCATTTCAAAGTCCTCACTGAAAGGAGCTAAGCCCTTATTTCCATGGTGCTAAGAAACAAATTATATTTTTTGGAACTCCTTTCTGGATACTGCCTTTGGAGATAAAAGAGCTAAAGCTCATTAGTTTACAGTTCCACTTTACTTTGACCCCATAGGGCATTTCCTAGGTTGACTGCCTCTTTCTTTATTAAAGTTAGTCCGGAGTGGTTCCTGGCTGTTCCAAGAATTCATATCCATTTTCAAGCTTGAGAATTTGCAACCACAGGACTATTCAAGAGACACTATACGCCCCATTCTCATCATCTCTGCCCTTTCCCACAAAGCCCAGGCAGCCCACGTGACCTGAATGACACTTCCCCCAGCTGACGGCACCGCGGTGAACACTCAACCTTAGCTGGACTAGTCCAAGTCTTTCTCTTGAACTTAAAGACACAGGCTAAGGGAGTTGGCTGGCAATGGGCCCTGGAGCAGAAAGGTCATTGTCAACTTCAGAGCAGGTAACGGCAAGCCAAAGCCACTCATAAGCCAGAGATACGGAGAAGCAAAAGCCAAGAGCCTTGCAGGGGAAGCTGCTCTGAAGGAAGAATCCAGAAATGTGTAGGCGAGTGGAGGCTAGAAACCAAAAACCACAAAGACCCAGAAAGGGATGGAAAAAGCCACTGCCTGATGACTTTCCAGATTCCATGGCTGTACCTCCTACACTTGAGGTGCCTGAAATCTCCCTGTACCCTGCCAATAAAACTCTTTTCCATTCAACTAGCCTGTGGTTCTGTTTATTGCAACTAAGAACCCTAAGACTAAGACTGATCCCTAAATTTTGAACTCAAAAATGGAGGTCTGAAGAGTCAGCAGCATAACAGGCCATCAGATGATGGCACTGAGCAGGCCCCTAATTAACACTGGCTGAATTAATGAAGAGCCAAACCCACTTAGCTAGGTCTGGCTTATTGAAAACAGGGCAGTTATATGGTGACTTCATAGCAATCATCTTGTATGTAATAGTTACGTGTAGACGGCCTCTTTACAGCTGACTGCTCACTCCTATATAGCGTTACTACAGCTGATGTGCACAAGAACCCTGAAAATCATCCCAATTTTACGGGGCGAGGCAACTGAAGCTCCGACGGTTGAGAGACTTGTCTTCCACATGCCTCCTTCCCTCCCCTCCCCCAAAAAGAAAGAAAGACATCGCATCAGAACTGGGTCTTAAGGTTGGGTCTTAGGATTTCAGTTCCCTTCCCGCGACATCAGGCTTCCTTTCCTGTGACGATGCTGGCTAACAATTACACACAGCGCTAAGGCACTGTTCTGAGGGCATTCCATATAATCATTCATTCAGTCCACACAGCAACCCCGAGGGGTATATCATTACCCCAGTTTACAGGTTAAGAAGATGGAGACACAGAGAAATGAAGTACCGTGCTCAGCATCACACAGCTGGCAAGGGGCACAGCCGGAATTCCATCCCAGGCAGCCTGCTGTTGTTGGAAAGCCAGGTGAAAGCGGCCAGCACTGTACCTGGTCCACAGCAGGTGCTCAGGGGAGAATTCCGGTTTGCCGTGCCTCACGCTACAGCACGCTGAAGCTCAGAGACCCACATAACAAGACCTCACTGCTGTAACAGGTAATGGTACTCCACCACCTATAGAATGTGATCCACGCCCCCTCACCGGGGCTCAGTCCCTCACAGTCTAGCCAGAGCTTCCTGCACTCCTTGCCGCCGCCATAAGGCAGGCCATGTTCTTTCATTTCTTCTGCATTCTCTCCTTTCCTTTGACTGTCAAAAGAGCTCCTATTCAAGCTTCAAAGCCCAGCTCAGATGTCACTTGCTCTTTGTTCTTTGGTTTTTTTTTTTTAAGCGGTGAAGGAGCAGTTTATTAGAAGAGATAGTACACTTCAAAGAAATAGAAGTGGGCCCAGCAGTAGAGGCTGGCTCAAGGGCTCATTATTAGAAGAGAAAGTACACTCCAAAGAATTTGGAGCGGGCTGAGCAAAAGAAGGCGCTCAAAAGGCCTCACTTCCTCTTTGTACCATTCTTAGCTCTCCCCGCCTTTCCCTAGCGAAATGAAATAGGATAGGGGCCACCGTGCCCTCTCAGCATTCTGTCCACACTGCTGGGAAGGCTCTTGTCCTACTCTAGGCAGTGACACGTCTCCCCTCTTCACTAGCTCCTCCCCCAGGGCAGGCACGACCCTGCGTCGCATAACCTAGCACAGCACCTGGCATACAGTTCTGGTTCAATAAGCACCCATGTCTGCTCAAATCCACCAGCTCTGATTCTTCAACACCTACGAACCAGGCTGGCTCTCCATGGAATGGGCCTGGCATGAACGGTCCTCGTTGCTTGGTGTTCCCTTTGTGTCCCACCACCTTCCAATTACACAGTATTTCCATTGTTTCGAGTTGTGTTTTCATATTTAACATTAGAGCATGTCTCATTGGCATCCCTGACTCTGGTGAAAAGGAAGGGGGAAATATCCCTCTGCTTTTCTCCCTATAGAAACATCAGGAGGCGGGAGAAGAGAAGCCATAATATCCGCCAGACAGTCTTCCCAGAATAAAGGATCTCTTTGCAGGGAAGAACTCACTCTTCAGCACTTGTTTGCTTACTCTTTTCATTTTCATTTTAGAAAGGAAGTGGAAATTGGGTGGAAGCAATTCAATTAACATTGCAAAATTCTCGGGGCTATAAATAGCCTCTTGTCCCCCTCTCAGCAATACTATGGAGTTCAATAGCAAACAGTCAGGATAAGGGAGCTGTATTCCACATCCGGGCCCAGGAGGCAAAGAAGTAACATACCCCTTCCGGATTAAACACCTCTCCACCCCACGCCCTTCCATGCCCTTGAAAGGATTACAGAGATAAAGATGACTTGGACTACTCAAAATGCCACAGGAGAGAGGCGCACACTGATCTGAAGAAGATAATTCCAGAAGACATGAGAATGAAAGCCCACGTTTTCAAAGGGCTAAGCTGGGGGTAACAAGAGAAAAACAGCAAGGTCTCCAAAGAAGGTATCCTTATCAAACCAGCACCATGGCGCTTTCTCAGTCACGAATGCAGATGACTGCTCGGTGGAGCGGGTAGAGTTGGACAGCCCATCTTCAGACAAGAAGTGAAAGATGGTCCCTTCCCATTAGTAAGGAATTCAGAATGAACAATGCCAAGGTTTCCAGCTCCCCCACCCCATTCCTTTTAAGGATCAGGATTGACCAGTGCTTTTTGTTCTGTTCTGTTTGCTGTTGGTTCAGTGGGGGAGACATGGGTAAATTTGGTTTCTGTTTCCTGCACACCAGGAAGGCAGCTAGAAGTCACACCCTCTTTATAATCAAGCACATAATCTCAACAGAGACTTCTCCCTCAAATCTTCTCATCTGAGAAGTGACTCAACTTCCCTTAGTTCAGACCACTGTACGGGCAACAGGCTCTGAGCTACAGAGGAGGGGAACCCGGTTGGCAGAGATTCAGGTTGATATGCACTGCTCGAAACGCTGAGGACCGTCATGCCAGTGGTGACTGAGGTTTCTCTTTGGTTGCAATGTGTTGAAAGAAGGGTGCACGCAAATACGTGCTGAAAAGCCACTAAGATAGAGCCAAAGTGCGGTGAGGAAGGGTGTGGGGACAGGGTAACTTTGGGCTTCTTCCCCTTAACAGCTACCCTAAGAATTACCTAGGTCTCCTCTTACCCTGCTTAGAAACTTTCTAGAGCGTCCCTATACTTACAGAACAGAGCTTACACTCCTTAGCAGAGCATCAGGCTTACTCCAGTTCTGTGTGGCTTTCAGGGTGGGACTGGCTTTCAGACTCTCCCGTGTAGATGCTACATCCGTCAGGTCAGGTTTGTTCCCTCAAATATCACAAGCTCCTCTAAGTCTGTACTTTTACTTGGGCCGTTTGTTACTCCCTCCACCTTGTCCAGCTGCCAAACTACTCACCCCTCAAGACCCAGCTGGGACCATCGCTCTGCTTTCTACGCGGACTTCCTAGTTCTCTCATCTCAGGCAAAATCAATCGTACCCTCATCAGTGCGCCCAGCCTTGCATACATACCTTCACAGTCCCACTGATCGATAATGCTCTACGGGCAGTCTCTTCTCTTGCTACTCACAGTGTGGCCTGCGCACCAGCGGCATCGGCATTGCCTGGGAGCCTGCAGGAACGCAGAGTCACCCACTGAATCAGCGCCTGCCTTTAAACAGGACCCTCCCCCACCTGGGGGGTGCACATGCAACTTAACGTCTGAGAAGCAGACTCTAGACCTGTGGTTATCAGCTCTGGTTGTGCATCACCAGTGCCCACCCCAGTCACTGACAAGCTCCCCCAGGTGATTCTAATGGGTGGCCAGGGATGACAGCCACAGTTCCAGTCAGCAATCTGAGGACAGGGACTCATCAAGCCAGTGTCTACTCCCCTGCCTACTCTTAACTAAAGTTCACAGCACAGTGCCCGGTACACAGCTGTGCCCACAGAATTCCACACCAAAAATACCCTCCAGGATGCCCCAGACCTAATTGCCTTTCAAAGAGAATAAAAAACGCTGATGACAGAGGATTAGCCATTGCCTAGAACTTTGCAAATCCCTAGCTATAATAATCGAGGAGATGGGTTTAGAAGGGGTCAGTGTTTACAGACCGCTAGCGTCAAGTTTTTGGAAATGAAACAGAAACTGAGATGGGAAAATAGAGATGAACTTTAAGAGACTGTTTCCCTTCAGCAGACTGCCATGGTTGCAACAGGAAGGCGGAGCTTAGGTAGAGATGGAGTGTGGGGAGCTGAGAAGCGTCCTGGGTTCTGATGGAAATCCCGGGCTGTGGGCCTGACTCCTTCAATACCCACCATAACAACACAGCATTGTTCTCGTTGTAAAACCAGGCCAGGCCCTCTCATTTCATAAATAAGGGAACCAAGACCCAGAGGAGTTGGCAAGGCCACACCGCCAGTTAGGGACAAAGAAGGCTTAGGCCCCCACTTCTGGCTTAGTTCTCCCCCACAGCCCAGGGGACCTGACTGCCCAGCGTGGCCACGAGCACAAGCCTCTTTCTAGACCTCAGGTCCTGATCTACATGAGGGGGTTGGACTAGATGTTTCTGAGGCCTCTTCTAACCTTGACCTTCTAGTGAGACAGTACAGCTAAACAGGAGCTTGTGGTCTGGAGTGGTACAGATCTGAATTAGGCGCCCAGCTCTAACAAGCTCCTTATCTGTAAAATGGGGATTAGAATCAACCCAACTCTATAAAATTGTGAACATTAAGTAGGATGATATATGTGAATTCCTTAAGCATAATACCTGACACAGAGGAAGCAGAACTCCAACTGTGTGAACTTGAAGAAGTTGCAAAAACCATGTTTCCCTTACACAAAAAAAGCCCTACCTGCCAGGCTGAACTATATTGATGACAAAATGAGAACATATAGGTATATGTGAAACCAATCGGGATATAAAATCAATATAGAAGGCAAAGTACTACTGATATTGTATTATTATTATTATTATTATTATTATTAATTATTATTATTAATTTTCTTCTAGCAGAAGAACCTTGTAGAGTTTTAGAGTCAGTTCCAGAGCAGTGACTAATACAATGCCACATAATAGGTGCTCAGCAAATCTTTTCTAGTGACTCAACTAAAGCCAGCATGTCTAACAGGTTTACAAATTCAAATGCTTTAAGCAGCCAGGCAGCTAAGTAAAGAAACCATGCAGTGGCTATACAGGGACCATGGCAAACTGCAAAGTACCCACCCTGCCTAAAGGAATTCAGATTCAACCCTTTAAAAACATTGCACAGCTGGGCCCAGGCAGACACTGCAGCCTCCACACACCACTGACTCTGGTTCCTCATTACACCAGTGTCATGCACACCGTCTAATTATTCTGTGATCTCATCCTGTCTTTCCAAGAACATGACAGGCATCCTGAAGATGAAGGCTGTGACCTATACTCCACAGGCATCCTAAAGGGCCTAGACGAATGCTGGCCTCACAGTAGTGAGGGCCTCATTCAGCAAGCAATTGATGAACTGCAAAGCCAGACTGTCAAATCAAGTCTAGTCCTCCCAGCACCTCTGAGATGCTGTAGGGTGTGTCCATTTTTTCTACCCAGGTCCTGAGGCCAGACTGAGCTGGTGCAGGCTGCGCTGAGGTATGGTGACTAGCTCACAGAAGGACTTGCCTTTCAGGGTTTTCCTTTAACTGCATCAAATATGCTTGTTCCTGAGCCACCTAGGCAGGCAGTACCGATGTACCGTATTTGCCGGCGTATAAGACGACTGGGCGTATAAGACGACCCCCTAACATTTCCACTCAAAATACAGAGTTTGTTATATACTCGCCGTATAAGACTACCCCCTCTTCCGCACACCTTCCACACACCAAATAAAAGGTAAAACAATATCAGATTTGATTTCAACATTTATATTTATATTCAAATGCTTATGACATGCAGGAAAACTGTCACAAGGCTGTATGTAATCAAACATATACATAAATCACGATTCGCGATTTTGCGCTATCATACTGGGTGTATGGTCGGCTGTGTGCGATTTTGCGAGTGTGGTAAAATCGCATAACAGCAAAATCGCATAACAGCCGAGCATACACCCAGCAGCGCTGCTGATGCCTGAACGGTATGTGGAATGAAGTGGGCGGGCATCGGGAGGCCACTATGGCACGGGGCAAGCACTATGGGCAGTCTATCTGAAGTGTACCTGGCGTATAAGACGACCCCCCACTTGGAGGCATATTTTTCAGGGCCAAAATATCATCTTATACGCCGGCAAATACGGTAGCTAAACACATTATCTGGGCACAGAACAAGATAGAATATACAATATACCCACAGGTGCCACTGTTTTCGAGAAGTTTAATTCCCACTTCGCATACCCCCATACTTCCTTGGCACCTCCTAGAGGCAGCATAGGGTATATTATAGAAAGACCCGGACTCCAGGTTAACAGATGGAGGTCCTGGTCCTAACCTTGCCTCCTCCACTCACAAACTCTAAGATAGCATGATCGCTGGCAGGCGACATAACTTTTAGAAGCTTCATTATTATTAGTAAAGAACAGATAACAATAATTACCTCAAGACTCTAGAGGGGATTAAATGCCATGGGTATATATAGCTCCTATCACTCCACAGCCCAACCCAGCAGCCCATACATAGCACATGTGGCTATTGAGCCTTTGAAACATGGTTACCACGAATTGAGATGGGCTATAGGTGTACAACGCACACCAGATTTCAAAGAATTAGTCCACACACACCAATGTGAAATATCTCATTGGTAATGTTTTTATATTGCTCCCGTCAAAATAATATTTTGCAATATAAGAGGTTAAGTAAAATACATTACAAAAATTAATTTCGCCTGTTTTACTTTTTTCATGTGGCTACCAAAACATTTAAAAGTACACATATTTAAAATTACACAGATTGCATTTTATTTCTGTTGGACAGAACTGTTCCAACACAGAGCCTGGCACTGTGCCAGCGTTGGCTTCCTTCCCCCATTGGTGGGACATCAGGGGCCACAACTCATACCCCCTTCCTCCTGCCAAAGCCGAGTCCTCCAATCATTTTTTAAAAATAAGTATTTACAGTGCCTGGCCCTGTGCAAGATGCTGGAGATACAAGGAGCAAAAGCAGACGCTATCTTCTTCCTTGTGGACCTTATCATCTGGTGGGATAGACAGACATTAATACCTTCCTAAGTAAATGTACAACTGCAGCTGTGCAGGGGTTGTAAAGGAGAAGTACACAGGGTGATGAAAGTGAGGAATTTACTCGGCGGGGGAGTCAGGGACCATGGCTGCCTCTGGAGGAAGTGATACCTTAGTGGAGATTTGAAGGATGAAGCGTTTGCTGGACTAAGGCAGGCAGGAAGAGAAGCTCAGGGAGAAGGAGCTCTAAGTGTCAAGACCCCGAGGAGGGCCAGAGTTTGGTTTGTCGTGTGGGGAGAGTATTGAGCGAGAGGGATGAGTAGACTGGGAGGAGGGAGAGGTCGGTGGGGCCAGATCTCCAGGGCTTGGGTGAGGATGTGGGGCTGATCTTGCAAGAGGTGGGAAGCCCGCCAGTTTGAAGCGGTGGAGTGTCCGGATCTGATCTGCATTTTTGGATTCCTCTGGCCACGGTGGGAGGCCCACAGGAGCGGCGCCCGAGTGCATGGGGGCAGATCAGTCAGGACACTGGAACAGTCCAGACAAGAGGCGAAAGAGGCCTGAACGGAGGGGAAAGAGGCGGGGATGGAAAGTAGATGGACTGCAGGCTACTGAACGGGCCGGATTGACGCGGCGGGGTGATGAGCCGGTCTGTGTGTGTGGAGTGGCGATGTCCAGAAAGGCTGCTGGGTTTCGGACGTGTGCCACCCAGCTCCAAACACTCTCCAGGCTCCTATCGAGCTGCCTCCCATCCTGCCCCTCTCCCATCTCCTCCCTCCCCCATCTTTTCATCGCATCCCCGGGCTCCATCCTCTCACCCTCCCCCTCCCTCAGACCCCTGCCCGGCCAGGCCTGGTTCGCCCTCTTCCCCACCTGACCCCTCTTCCTGGCCGGGGACCCGGTGCCCCGCTGGACCGCGAACACTCGGGGGCCTGCCGAACCCGCGCATTGGAGCCCAGGCCCGCCCTCTCCGACCGCTCAGCCCCCAGGGCAGAAGCACGCTGCAGCCTCTGGCCCCCTTCCCGTCCCGGCCTCTCCTTGCTGCGTCCTTGGGTCCAAGCCCTTCTCAGCGGCCCGCCACGCCCCAACCCCACCGCGCGCCACACTCACCAGGTCGCGGACCTAGGCCCCGCTCCGGCGCCCGGGTCTCACCGCCCGGGCTCCTCCAGCCTCCGCTCGCCCCGCCTTCCCTGGACCCCGCCCCGCGCAGACCGACTCGGGCTTCTATTGCTTCGTTTCGCCGTCACGTTGAATTCTATTTCTTCAATTGGGTTGCTTTCTTGTCACTCAGACAAGGGCGGGCCCAGTTTACCGGGGAAACACCGGCGGTCCCCGCCCCCTAGAGGAGGCCTCTTAAAGAAACAGATGCTTTTTGCCTCACTATGGGATCAGGAACAACGGAATTCTCAGCAAATGCAGGAGGCAGCAGTCCCTCCCCCCCCCCCCAAACTTTTCTTTTGGCACAGCCGAGAGTGAAGGAAAAGGCTTTGATTCCTTTTAACAAATCAAAGGTTTTGAGGGCTAAGCTTGTCCTCCGGTGGCACTCAGTCCCGTGCCCAGCGGGCAAGTAAAGCACACTCAACAGTGGAGATGACTGAGTGGGAGGTGACAGTCGTGTCAGAGAGGCTGTGAGCAGCCGCGGCTGCTCACCACCGAGATGGAGCTAATTATACCGACACCCAGGGCTGACCGTGGGCGCTAGCAGAGGCAGAGGGGGTACAGCTCAGCTGTACTGTTGGTAGAGACCCGTGGGTGGTGGCATTCGTCACTGCACCTGCATGGGAACAAGGCCGGCACCATGCCAAGGCCTCACTCGTGCTATCTCCCTTTATACTCACAGCAACTCTGGGGGTAGATATTACGCTGATCTCCTTATTACAGAAGAGAAAACATACTTGGAGAGGGCCAAAGATCATACAGCAAGTGAAGGGCAGAGCAAGTCACCATCCTATGCCTGTTTGATTCCAAAGTATCTGATTTAACAATTTTCTTTCACAGATCCTTACAACTCCCAGAGATAGGTATTTTGTTGTCTGGATTTTGGGTTTTGTTTTT